>NC_057399.1:18328920-18628920 GCF_019320065.1 Cervus canadensis
GTGGCCAAAGTATTGGAGTTTCAGCTTCAGCATCAGTCCTTCCAATGAACACTCAGGACCGATCTCCTTTAGGATGGACTGGTTGGATCTCCTTGCAGTCCAAGGGACTCTCAAGAGTCTTCTCCAACACCACAGTTCAAAAGCATCAATTTTTTGGCACTCAGCTTTCTTCACAGTCCAACTCTCACATCCATACATGACCACTGGAAAAACCATAGCCTGGACTAGACGGACCTTTGTTGAGTACTGTGATGGTTAATTTTATTGTCAGTTTGACTGGACCATGGAAATGCCCAGACATTTGGTCAAATGTTATTCTGGGTGTTTCTCTGAAGGTGTCATGGATAAGAGTAACATTTAAACCAGCAGCCTAAGTAAAGCAGAGTGCCCTTCATTTTGTGTGTGGGCCTCATCCAATCAGTTGAAGGTCTGAATGACACAAGTAAGGGGGATTGTCTCCTGTTTCACTGTCTTGAGCTGAGACATAGTTTTGTTTGTTTGTTTCTTTTCCATGTCTTTGGACTGGAATCACATAATAGCTCTCCTGAGTTTCCAGCTTGCCAAGTGCAAATGTTGGTACTTGTCAGCCTTCACAATCACATGAGCCAATTTCTTACAGTAAATTATTTGAGACACATGTATATATTTTATTTCTTTGGAGAAGCCTAATTCAAGCACCATTGCTTTTAGGGTTAAAGCTGATGAGTGTCTACAGCTAGATGTCTGAAATCAATAAAAAGGAGTTGAAGGCAAAGGAGATGTAAGAATTTCACTTACATTCAAAGAACTTCTCTCCTTAAAGTGTGAAAACTACCTAATGTCACTAAATTCATAGCAAATCTTGCTTTAAAATAACTATAGAGAGGAGAAGAGGAAGCAAATTTAAGACCCAGCATCATGTTTTAGTTCTACAGAACTTTATTAAATATTGTTCCACTCCAGTTTCCATAAGAAAGGAACACTTGCATTTCAGAGCTGGATAAACATAGTAGGTTAGATCAGGAGAGCCTTTCCCATCCATATTTAACATGAAGTGACAAGAAGATAGGCTTTCCAAAAACAGAGGATTGGTGAGCATCCAATTCATTCACCACCCTTCAGTAGCCTGGCTGCTGCCCAGTTTTGGATAGCAAGCATGCAAACAAGGTAAGACAGTGGGAGTTACCCCTGACCCTGGGGAAGAGAGAGTGCAGACTGGCCACTGTTAAGACAGCTATGAGATAAATGGATAAGAAATGAAAGTGCAAAAGATCTTATAGGAATTACAATCTGGAGCAAATCCTGTAGCATTTGGGATGCTTAGCAGAACAAATGGGTGACATTTAATTTGTGTCTATATTAGAAAGTCTTAACTTGAAAAAAAATTAACTTTTAACTTAATGCTGCATTTAAGCAGTGCACGTACACAAAAAACGTTTAGGGGTTATTGTTATTTTTGTTTGAAACATTATTTTTGTTCCTGTTGTGATTTGGTGAAAACAAATGGCAGTCTGACAATTAACAGCTATTTCTGAATATGACTTTTACTGAAAGAGAAACGCTTCCCAGACTGGAAAATAATACATTTATAGCATGGAAAACTATATATTGAGTTGGCTAAAAAATTATATATCGGGTTTTTCCATAAGATGGCAAGAAAAACCTGAACAAACTTTTTGGCCAACCCAATAACATAATGGGCTTGAAAGAAAAGGATTTGTATCTCTGTTTTGGCACTTCCTATTTGTAGTGTCAGCTTCCCTGGTTCAGTGGTTCAGTTGGTAAAGAATCTGCCTGTGACATCAGAGTCTTGGGTTCGATCCCTGGGTCAGGAAGATCTCCTGGAGAGGGAAAGAGCAATCCACTCCAGTATCCTTGCCTGGGAAATTCCAGGGACAGAGGAGCCTGGCGGGCTACAGACCATGGGGTCACAAGAGTTGAACATGACTTAGTGACTAAACCACACCACACCATTTGTATCACCATAGGCAATAATAACACTAAAAAGAAGTTTGCTTTTATTGGGAACTTACTACTGGCAGCTCAGTACTATACATATATCACATTGATTCCTATGACAACCCTATGAGCTAACTGATATGACAATCCTATAGACTCCAAAATCACTGTGGATGGTGACTACAGCCATGAAATTAAAAGACACTTGCTCCTTGGAAGAAAAGCTATGACAAACCTAGACAGCATATTAAAAAGCAGAGACATCATTTTGCCAACAAAGGTCTGAATAGTCAAAGCTCTGGTTTTTGCAGTCGTCAGGTATGGATATGAGAATTGGATCATAAAGAAGGCTAAGCACCAAAGAATTGATGCTTTTTAGCTGTGGTGCTGGAGAAGACTCTTGAAAGTCCCTTGGACTGCAAGGATATCAAACTAGTCAATCCTAAAGGAAATCAACCCTGAATATTCATTGGAAGGACGGTTGCTGAGGCTGAAGCTCCAAAACTTTGGCCATCTGATGAGAACAGCCAACTCATTGGAAAAGACTCTGATGCTGGGAAAGATTGAAGGAAGGAAGATAAATGGGCAACAGAGAATGAGATGGTTGGATGGCATCATCGACTCAATGGACATGAGTTTGAGCAAACTCTGGGAGACAGTGAAGGACAGGGAAGCCTGGCGTGCTGCAGCCCATGGGGTCACAAAGAGTCAGACACGACTGAGCAACTGAACAACAAATGAGTTAAATACTATGATTTGCTTTGTAATTATAAATGAGGAAACTGAAATTCACCTACAGTTTTCTTGGAGAGGCTCTTAGAAAAGAAGGACTCTATCATTATTAACATTCCCCACAATGTTCAGCACAATTTATACATTGCAATCTCCAACAAGTATTTGTTGAAAATGGCCTAGCTTCATTAAAACAAAATCAATCCATAAGTTTTACAGTTTTTATTAAATCAACAAATAAAGTGAGTGATCACATTCAAGGGCTTTGAATAAGCATGCACTTCAAAATTAAAGAAATATTCACAGTACACCAAGTAAGATCCAGGATATAATTATGACTTTATAATATTTGCACTTATTCAGGGTTACAGTCGTGATTCACTTACAGCAGAATTTTCTTAGAAAAGAGTACTGGAGTATTGTCTATAGCTATTTTTTTTTTAATGTCTTCCTTTGGGTGTTCAGCAAACAGAACTAGTGCCTTTGTTAATATTTCCTTTTTTTTTCCTGAGTAGATTTAGGGACCTTCATTAGGAAAGCTTTGGCCTTGATTCATTTGTTATTGTCATTCTCCACTACATTTAAGTCCACTAGGACCCAACTAACAAGGTGCTGGATTTATTTGGGAACATGGAATACTGAACAATGACCTGAATACGATACATAATCCTTGAGGAATGGAGGAGAGAGAGTCATTGAAAACCAAAACCAATGTCAACATTCTGTGAAAAGAGTGATAAAAGTGCAAATCAGAAGTTGTCTGGAAAACCAAAAGGTAGAGTCATAAAACCAAAAGAGAAACAAAATATGTTTCCCAGAACTTGATGTTCGCATGATGGAAAGACAAAAAAGCAAAAACTTCAGAAAGTAATGAGAAATGATAGATACATAAAAAAGAAACTAGAACAAAAATGACTAAGAGAGAAGCTATAATTTAGACGGTGTTGTAAGTCCAGCACCACCCCATCAGTGGGACCATGATACATTACATACTATGTATCCAAAAAAAAAAAAAAAAAGAAAATTCGAAAATGGCATCTATATATTTTAAAGAGAAATAAAGAAAACATTGTTTAATTATACTATTGAATGTATTCTTTATAACATATTGCTTTTTCAGTTTTTAAAACTCTTTTGCAAAAATGTAATTCTAACATTTTATTTACCAGTACAATTTTCAGAGTCATTCTAATCCACCTCTACCATGGCTAAATAACAAAGAAAATAATATCACTCAATTTGCAAATACAGCAGTCCCCCTTTATCTGTGGGGATACATTCCAAGACCCCCAATGGATTACTGAACTGTGGATAATACTGAAATCTATCTATAGTAGGTTTTATCCTATATGTACATACCAATGATAAAGTTTATTTTATAAATTAGGCACAAAAAGAGATTAACAAAACTAGTAATAAAATAGAACTATAACAATATACTGTGATAAAAGTTATGTGAATGTGATCTCTCTCTCTGTCAAAATATCTTACTGTACTCTACTCACCTTTTTTCTTCTTCTTGTGATGATATAAAATTTACATCCTGCCTGGGATGAAGAGGGATGGCTCAAAATTCCATCAAGCTACACAGATCAATGTATACAAATTAAAACCTATGAGTTGCTTATTTCTGGAATTTTTCATTTAATCTTTTGAACAGGGATTGACCATGGGTAATTGAAACCAGAGAAAACAAAATGCTGGGGAGGGGAGACAGCTCCTGTATCCTGAATACACACTGCTAAGCATCTTGTAAGCATTGGGAATAAAAAGATGAAATTTCACATTACTTCTCTCAAGTAATTCCCAATCTGTCTAAATAGGGGAGACAGATAATTATAAACTGTTAATTTCAACACAATTTTAAAAGTGCTGTGATAGATGGGACATGGTATCATAACCAAGTTTGGTACTAAGAGCACTGAAAGAGGTAGAGACCATCTGCTACTTTATTTTTTCTTTTAAGCTTTGTAAAGACATTAAGATCTTTACAGCTCTCCATCATGTGCTAAGCATTGCTATACACGGTTCACATGTATTAACATCCCCCCAGTCTATGAGGTAGGGACAAGTGTTAGTTCTGCTTTATTTAAATGAGGAAACTGAGGCACAGAAAACCAAAATGCCCCAGAACACGCAGCAAGTAAATAGTGGCGACACGCTCCTCACTCATAGCGGACCCACAGTCTGGGTGCCTGCCCACTGCTCCGTACTGCCACCCCTGCCTTCTCTGTGGCTTTTTGGTAACTAAGGGGATCAATGATGTTCACTAACTACATGACACCACCGCCATCAGGTGGTGGGGGTCTGTGAACCTTCCCTTTGGATATGGGCAGGTTCCATGAACACTTGGACACAGAATATAGCAGAAGGGACATGTGTCAGTTTCCAGGTCCTAGGAGACTAGAAGCTTCCACCTCCTCTCTTCTGGGATTTTCACTACTGAGATGGTTTACAGTCAAAGGCAAACGTGTTATAAGGAATATATTCAAGAGTAGTGAGCCCTAAGATGTCATTTAGAGATGAGTACGCCCTGTTGAAGAGACCACAAGAAGACATGCTGCATTTTTAACGAGACCAGGTGCAGAAGGGGAGCAAACAGCTGATCCAGCTTTCTAGTGAGCCCCTCCAGGGCAATAGGAGAAGCTTTCTTAATTCCTCCAGATAATCCCTACCTTTTGCTGTCTGTCACTGAGTGATCCCAGTCGGTGCAAAGTGGATCATAAGCTGATCACTGCCCAAAATGCTAACCCTCAAAATCATGACATGTTTTTTAAAAAACGTTATTTTAAATGACTGAGGTTTGGAGTTGTTACTCAGCAATAAATAGTCAGAAGAGAGACACTGGCTTGGAAATGAACATAACGTAGGACATGAGGGAAATATGGATGCTGAAGAAAGGCAGTACACTGGGATCTGGTGCCCCACTCTTCCCACTAATAAAAGAGGAATCTCTGGAATCAGTCAGGGATTTAAGAGAAATAGAGCATGTAAGAGAAAGAGATCACCAGAGAAAGCATATCTTTGCATCTAGTGGTTATTTTAATCTAAACTTTTCTATCTGTGAGTCTTTTCTATTGTCCTTAAGCCTTCAATAAAGTTTTATAAAATTCTGGTGCTAGATTAGAGCAAAGGAAAAAGTACAGAAGGACAGGGAAGAAATAAGCAAATAGTCACACTCTACACTCCATATTTGTTGTTGTTCAGTCGCTCAGTTGTGTCCAACTCTTTGCAACCCCATGGACTGCAGCACACCAGGCCCTGTCCTTTACCATCTTCTGGAACTTGCTCAAACTCATGTCCATTGAATCAGTGATGCCATCCAAATAGCATGAAGCAAATGCCCTTTAGATCTTAAGTCCAACTGCCCAGGGTCAAATTCCAGGTCTACAAATTCCTTGATTTATTTCCTTGGACAAATTACTAAAACCCTTTGGGCCTCAGGTGTCCCATCTATAAAATCAGAGTTAGTACTGACTCCTTTATGCCTTCTATCTCTGTCATCAAGGGAGAACAGGGAGCCTCAGAATCCTTTCTTGGCTTTGCCCTTAACACTGACAGCCTTACTATGGATATTTGCCTTGAGTATCAACTTGGCTTGAGGAGAAGGGAGAGAAGGGCTTAGAAACCCAGAGAGTGACTCAAATGCCACCAGACAACAAGCATTTTAGGCATACAGCATGTCACGAGAAAATACCAGGGGTAAGAGGACCACAGCGTGTCCTCGGAGAACCATGGATAGATCAAAATGACAGGATGTCTGGTGTGCAGAGCGGAAGGTATAGGGAGTGGAGTGGAGAGAAGAGTATGAACTGGAGGCGGAGACAAGAGTCAGACCATGAAAAGCTGTATCTCCCACACCAAACAGTTTGGACTTTGTCACAAGAGCAAGAGGGGAGTAATTATAAAGTCTGAAGCAGTAGACCCCTCATGCTTATCACACACTAACATTTAAAGTTCATAAGAAATTCGCAAGGCAAATAGGAAAGGTACTGTTATTCCATCACAAATAAAGAAACTGAGGTCTAGAGGTATAGCCACTAAGTACTGGTTTGGAGTCTTCTTGGGCCCAGGCAGCCTGAGGCAGAAAAGAAAGTGTTGGCGGTAGGAGCAACTTAGCATATACACATGTGAAGAGAAGGTTACTTGATAAGCCCTTTTTCCTCACAACCCTGGAATTTCACTGTAGGGAAAATAAACAATAAATATATTCCAGGCACTCCAGCTCATATACCTAAGTTTACCTCCCACGCTACAGCAATAAAACCAAACACAAGTGGGTGGTCAATTACCTATGCCAAGCTTTTCCAAATGATTCTTTTCAGCAAAACACATCTGTCTTGTAACCTTTGCTCAACCAGACAATATCCCCATTGTTCACATAAAAAACAGCAAATGACTTTGATGGCTAAATCACATATCAGGGTTAAGGGTGTAAAAACTTACATTACATCCTGACAATGAGGTATCACAAATTGGGTTCATGATCAGCTTATCTTGGCCTCTGTTGACAATATCAAAGAAATTCACATTCTTTCCTGAGCAAAGAGACTTCCAAATCCAAGTCTACTTTGCTCTGAATTTTTGTGTTTCCATTTTATCTACAACGCTTCACTCAAAACTATTAAGGAATAAAAGAAAGATAGTCTCTCTACAATCATTAACCTTTAAAGTTTCTAACCCAGAGAGAGTTCACTCTCAAGACTCGGAATGCTTTACCAGTTAGGAATATTGGAATTTTTCAATAATATGAGGCCTGTGCTTTCAACAGTATCTCGTTATTTTTTAGGTATTAAAGCTCACAGAAAACTGGAACCTTTGCTAACATTAACGACACAGGAGGAAACAGTAGTATTCAGAGGCTCTCTCATCTAAGGGAGAGAGAATTTTTAAAAAAGACATCTACCTCTATTATTCGCTGGTTGTCAGAAATTCAGTAGATGAAAGGAAATGGAGTTTCAGGCCATTCCAGACTGTCTTTATTTTAAGACCTCTCACCATAACAAAACAAAAAGAAAAAAAAAAAAAAAAAAAACCACCATTTTTACTTTTCTAGTGTGTGTCAGCAAATGAGCATTTTGTAATTACTACTTTCTTTTTGGGAAAAGGTGCCATTATTTTGCTATTCCTCCCAGACACTCCATCTCTCTTACCGAACCCTCTCATCACCGCCACTATGGATTTAAGTCCTTAGATAGTTCTTAAGTTTTATCACATTGACCCCTGCACTCCATCCTTATTGCTTCTGACTTAAACAATCTAAACCTGATTTGATTTCTGTTTGCTCAATTCATTCTTCACTCGCATAATCAGCCCTGTCCTTCTAAACAGTAAACCTCATTATAAGCCTTCCCACTTCAACATTCCTCTAAAATGATTCTAAAACTCTTCAAGATACATGCTAAATTCCTTAATATGGCCCCCTCTCACTGCCTATGACTTGGCTGTAATTCTAGCCCCAGGGTAAAGTCTGGGTGACAGACTTTCAGCAGTCCACAGCTGAAAGAAATCCCTCTCCTCACAGGAAGCCAGCAGAGGTGGTCCGGAAGCAAATCCAACCAACTGTTTAGGTTGAAGTCTTTTATGTTCCAGGCCTTAAGAGAGAAGACAGGCAGGTCCTTCAACAGGCCTGAAGTCCTGAGTCTGGAGTTCTGAGGTATCACATAGGGTTACATGAAGTGGGTATTGTGGGTGCCTCTCCAGAATAAATATTTTCCTACTGGAGAGTATTTCTTCAGTTCTCAATTTCTTCTTTCTCCTTTGGGAAACAACTTTGAACCTTGAGCTGGATTGACCCCTAGGAGGCTCTGATTGGCCTAAAGCAAGCTAGGCCATGGGGAATGGGTCAGGAAAGTGTATATAACTGAGCCCTAATCCAAATAACCCAGAGCACTCCTCTGGCCCCAAGACTGCTTCAGAGGCAGGTACATAATCTAAGACGAGCCAATCACCATGAAGCTCTGGGCTTTGACGAATGTAGGGAAACATTCTGTCTCTTCTGGCTATAAAGAAGGAAGCTTGTGACCTGCAACTGCTGGCAACTACTTTGCCACTAAGGTAAAGTCAGACAAAAGATAAATCCAATACATATGTGGGTGGAGAGCAAGGCAGAACACTCAAACAATCACAGAAAAATGGAGCTTCATACCTGAGGACATTGAGGACATTTAGCTTGTTTATTACATCAGCCAATAAATTCTCTTTACTGTTTAAACCCAGATCTACCACCCAAACCATCCTAACTGATCCGATACCCTCCTCCTTTTCCTTCTCCAACACAGTCCCTTACTCCTAGTAAATTCTTTCCTCTCCCCACCCCCACTTCACCTATTTTATCTCTGGGCCTACAGGAGAGGTTGTCGGAATTTAACTTCCTCTTCTGAGCCAGTAGGGATTTAGAAGTGAATATATGCTCCCAACTCTGTGGACAGGAGGTAGGGGACTCTTCTGGCATCCCCATCTCAAGGTTAAATAGCTTAGAGACAATTAGACATTTCTTCTCCAGATTTTCAGCACAGCTTTTATGCTAAAAATGTTTAATCTTTTGCCAACTTGAATTGCACTCCCAAAGGCCCCCTCTGTTAACTTGACTTCAGTTTGCAGCAAGACCTGGGAAAGCCAGAAAGAGAGCTTTGGGGGAAGGGGGAACTCATCCTTCTACAGCACACACTGAATTACTCATGGGGCCCTGAAAAGGTTTCTGTCTGTCCATATACCCTCTTTCTGCCCAGAATCCCCACGTCAGGACTCAGGCCTTACAGATGTTGGCCCACCTTTTAAGAGTTAGCCAAAAAAAAAAGAGTTTATGAAGCCAAGAGTACAACTGAGCATCCTTTCCATCATACTTCCAATTATGGTACAGACTTCTGTCCCAGCTCTTGTCATTCCTTTTCACACTTACTTCTGTTCAATTCTGACTCCCTCACCAGACCCAGATAACAAATGCCGCTTGAAAGCAAAGTTCCTGTCATACAGTAAAGGCTCCAAAAAATTTTTTTGGACACTGTATCTCATCCATGAGCTAAAATACAGAAATGACCAGCTTTAGACTTCTCCTATAATTGAAGTCTCCAGTGAATCTTACAGATAGCAGGAGAAAGAAAGGGAGCTTTGAAGAAGGGAAGGTCTGAACCCTTATGGGAATGAAAAAAAGGACTTTCCACTGATGCCAGAGACACCTGACCCTTGTGCTCAATCACTCAGACTCAGCAATCCATCCAGTAGACCTCTTGCCAAATCCTAGTTAATGAATTATTAGCCTTAACTACCAACAGTGGCCACAGGACTGGAAAAGGTCTGTTTTCATTCCAATCCCTAAGAAAGGCAATCCCAAAGAAGGCTCAAACTACCGCACAATTGCACTCATCTCACACGCTAGTAAAGTAATGCTCAAAATTCTCCAAGCCAGGCTTCAGCAATATGTGAACCGAGAACTTCCAGATGTTAAAGCTGGTTTTAGAAAAAGCAGAGGAACCAGAGATCAAATTGCCAATATCCACTAGAACATCGAAAAAGCAAGAGAGTTCCAGAAAAACATCTATTTCTGCTTTATTGACTATGCCAAAGCCTTCGGCTGTGTGGATCACGATAAACTGTGGAAAATTCTGAAGGAGATAGGAATACCAGACCACCTGAGCTGCCTCTTGAGAAACCTGTATGCAGGCCAGGAAGCAACAGTGAGAACTGGACATGGGACAACATACTGGTTCCAGTAGGAAAAGGAGTAAGTCAAGGCTGTATATTGTCACCCTGCTTATTTAACTTATATGCAGAGTACATCATGAGAAACGCTGGGCTGGAAGAAGCACAAGCTGAAATCAAGATTGCTGCGAGAAATATCAATAACCTAAGATATGCAGATGACACCACCCTTATGGCAGAAAGTGAAGAGGAACTAAAAAGCCTCTTGATGAAACTGAAAGAGGAGAGCGAAAAAGTTGGTTTAAAGCTTAACATTCAGAAAACTAAGATCATGGCATCTGGTCCCATCACCTCATGGGAAATAGATGGGGAGACAGTGGAAACAGTGTCAGACTTTATTTTTCTGGGCTCCAAAATCACTGCAGATGGTGATTGCAGCCAGGAAATTAAAAGACGCTTACTCCTTGGAAGGAAAGTTATGACCAACCTAGATAGCATATTAAAAAGCAGAGACATTACTTTGCCAACAAAGGTCCGTCTGGTCAAGGCTATGGTTTTTCCAGTGGTCATGTATGGGTGTGAGAGTTGGACTGTGAAGAAAGCTGAGCGCCGATAAATTGATGCTTTTGAACTGTGGTGTTGGAGAAGACTGTTGAGAGTCCCATGGACTGCAGGGAGATCCAACCAGTCCATCCTGAAGGAGATCAGTCCTGGGTGTTCATTGGAGGGACTGATGCTGAAGCTGAAACTCCAGTACTTTGGCCACCTCATGCAAAGAGTTGACTCATTGGAAAAGACCGTGATGCTGGGAGGGATTGGGGGCAGGAGGAGAAGGGGGCAACAGAGGATGAGATGGTTGGATGGCATGAGTCTGAGTGAACTCCGGCAGTTTGTGATGGACAGGGAGGCCTGGCGTGCTGCGATTCATGAGGTCGCAAAGAGTCGGACACGACTGAGTGACTGAACTAACTAACCTAACCCAATTAATTACTTCACCAGCACAATACTACCTCATTTAAAAGTAACAAACCCTATCCCTATCCTGCACTCTTCATAAACCTTGACTTTTTCAGGAGGGTGTACTGATGCCTACTGCTTTCTCTCAGTCAGCAAGAAATAAATTCAGCCTTTATCTTTCAGATTTGAGTTCAAGGTCTTAGGGATTATGATTCCTTTTAAAAATTACAGTCTTACTTAGACAGAGACCTGACAACATACCCAATCTATAAGGAACATGTTAACTTTCAGGTGGGCTAAATAAACTTTCTCCCACCTAGAGTTCTCACACCATTCCCACATTCTCAGCCCTCCATGAATCTCTCTGCAAGTATTTTATTTCCTATTTCACCCACTCAATAAAACAAAAATGAAATAGGTTCCCTTCTTTTCCATTCAGTAGAGCTCAATGCCAATTGCTTAAAATTGTGAGTTACTAAAGAGATCTTAAGATAAACAAGAAGAGCCATATGGATCTAAGACACAAGTCGTCCAAAATATAACCACTTACTTGCCCAGGTGCCCAACAACATTAAGGAGAGACAGTTCCAAAGTGTCTGAGTTACATGAGATTTAAGTTTCCATGCAGAACTTCAAATAAAACTTCTGTATAGGTTTCCAGCAACAAGTTAATATTTTCTAAAGGGAATTTTTTTCATTTTACCCTGTTATATTAATTCTTAAAGAGATTTTACTGCTGGTATTTTTTTTCTAATATACTCTCCTTTGTAATTTTACTGAAGCTAATCATGTAATGTAGTAGCACTTTTTAAGATATTTTTTAAAAATTCAATGCAGAGCTTCGACGAGTCCCAAAAAGTGACGACGAAATCCAGCCTATGTATTTGGCACTGACATTTCACTTAAGCTAGGTGTGGCAGATGGGGAAGTGGGCTGCAGTCTGTTTTAGCTAACTGGGAATAAAGAGGTTCCATCCTAGGAATCTTCCTTTTTATCCTCTTGCTGATGGTGAGGATAGTGTGAGAAAACATGAGCACACCAACCGTCATACAGGAAGCACACAGGAAACATTTTGTTCAAAACTAAAATTCAGTGTAAGAAAAATAAATATCGCGATAGCTCTTTGCCCCCAAAATCTCTCTCCCTAGCTCCAGAGGCATTATCCTTACTTGCTCTCTTGTGGCTGGGTGGGATGGAGCAGAAGGTGCCAGTTCTAGAACATTTAATTACCCCCTGAGACTCTCCAGAGCCTTCTTTACCTCCCCATGTGGAGACTAACTGATCTGTCATTCTGGATCCCTGAATGATTAAAGCTGAACAAAACTTTCTAAGGATCAATAATGAAGACAAAACGTGAGCAAGAAATAAATCTTGTTATTTTAAGCCACAGAGAGTACCAGGTTATTCTTACCCCAGTAAAACAGAAATCTATCTTGACTGATTCAAATGTAGTATAATCCCTCCAAGGAATCGAAGTCATTTGGGTACTAAAAATACATCTTGATAAAGAGATTTCACCCAAAAGTAATCTTCCTGGATACTAATAATATTATACTAAGCAGAGATCATATGTCATACAATTCTCATAATTAAGAAGTTTCAAGATCTGGGGAGATATTACTTTGCTCAAAGGATACAAACTTCCACTTATAAGATTAACAAATTTGGGGACCTAATACAGCACATGGTGATTGCAGCTTATAATACTGTATAATGGGGCTTCCCTGGTGGCTAGATAGTAAGGAATCTGCCCGCCAATGCAGGAGACACAGGTTCGATCCCTGGTTTGGGAAGATCCCCTGGAGAAAGAAATGGCAACCCACTCCAGTACTCTTGCCTGGGAAAACCCAAGGACAGAGATGCCCAGCGAGCCACAGTCCATGGGGTTGCAAAAGAGTCTGACACAACTGAGCGACTAAACAACAACCTGTCCTGTTATAATAACACCAATAATACTGTATCATATACATGAATGCTCTAAGACAGTAGATCTCAAATGTTCTCACCACAAAAAAGAAATGGTAACTACATGACCAGATGGAGGTGGTAGCTAACACTACAGTGGTAATCATTTTACAATTTATACATGCATCAAATCTACTTGTTGTAAACCTTAAACTTACACAATGTTATGTGTCTATTAGATTTCAATAAAGCTGGGGGAGGGGAAGAAATTTTTAAGTACAAAGAGCATGAAAATGGCCTCTCACGTCAGTCACCTTATGTTAAAATCTCAACGGACAAACTAAACTCTAAAATTAGAGGCCAAAGTGAGGCGAAAAGAGTTCAAATCTTTACCATACACTTCCTGCTTTAGCCCTAGAAGGGGCCAGTGCTGCCAAAATAATGACTGCTGTTTCCCCAGATGCTGTTGCTGGTAATTATAACCAGGCCTTTCCCTCCCTTTTTCTCCTTTCCTTCTTAGCATGAGTCAACAAACTTTGTTTTAAACTCTGTAAGGGGCCCTGGTCTTTCTTTTGTTCTTGGCAGAGGGAGGAATATTTTTAGAAAATAACCTTACTATTTTCCAGGGCAGTCATTATCGGCCACAGAATGAGAAGACTGTGGGTCCCTGAGGGCTCAGATACCCAGTTACTGAATCCGCACTCTGACTCCAAACCACAGAAGCCTCACCATTCTGTATTAGCTCTGGTTGCAGAAGCAATTCAGGATAACACCTCCCTTCTTGGGCTACCTGGGCCTCAGTTCCTAGGGAGCGAACAGGGCTTAGATTTTTAGAGTCAAAAATAAAATCACATCCAGGTTGGGTGCCATAAATCTTCACTTCAGCAAATGGGTGAAAGTGAAACTGAAGTCGCTCAGTTGTGTCCGACTCTTTGTGACCCCATGGACTGTAGCCCCGCAGGCTCCTCGGTCCGTGGGATTTTCCGGGCGTTAATACTGGAGTGGGTTACTATTTCCTTCTCCAGGGCAGCAAATGGGTACACTACCACAAATTTCCTTGAGATCAGCTAAGCTCTTATGACAGATATGTAGTGTGGTGTCTCTCTGCGGGGGACAGTATGGTCATGAAGTCGACTCCTTCAACTTGAAAAACACAGTCCATACCACTGATGCTATGTGCTTGGACATCATCAGTGTCTCAAAAAGAGAAAGAATATGCAAATGTTCTCCATAGATTTGTACATTAGACTCCTGGAGTCCTTCCAGGGAGGATCCCTCCCCACCTCTCCTCCCCTTCTTATAATTGAAGCAGCACTCTGGAATCAAACTCACCCTTTTCCAGTCTTGGTTTACATTTTCTCAAAGAACAGTCCTAATAATTCCTAAATTGAGCTTGCCTTCTTTTACCATCGTGGCAAAGTGCAATTACAGTTTAAAGGGAATATTTATGTATATTAGTTAACAACATCATTGCAACTTACGGCTCACACATCAACACTTAATTAGTGTAAGCCTAAGTGACATAATTGCTACAAGGCATGCATTTACTAGTAATGTGAGGTAATTTCATGCACTGTGCACATTTTAAATATCTGCTTTATACTCTGTCAGGCTGAATTTTTAAATCAATAAGGGATATTTACATGGATCAGAAAACGGTCTTCTTCCCTATTATAGACAAATATACTGTTTTGGCCTTTTGAAGCATTTAATACCCTATGGGATTTTTAAAAGCAAAAAAACAAAAGGTTAAAAATGGGCTGCAGACCCTGCCCTCAGGAATAAAGAGGACCCCTTAATGTGTATAGGCTCGTCCACATTAATTACATGTGTTGTCCTCCTTCATTTACAACTATTTACTATGCATTTAAATGTCTCTCTGGCCATCACAACTTGTAGCTTAGAAATATTTTTATTAAATACAGTGCTTCTGGAAAATGAGGAGTTCCAAAGCTCCCCTCAAAAACCACAAATACTTTTAAGAAATTAGGAAGAGAGGCCTTTCTAAAATGCACATTTCTTCAAAGCAACTCCTTCCAGACAATTCTCCAGCAGCTGCGCCTATGCTTCCTTGTCAAGTCCAAACCCCAGGCTGAGACAGCACCAGCCCTTCCTGATGGGGCTCTCTCCTGCCTTCTAGCCCTCCAATCACTCTGAGGATGGGGCTGTTTCCTCTCCCGGGCTGTGGTCTCTTCCTGCCTGGGGTCTCCGCTCTCCTTCCAGTGTCAGCTCATCACAGGTCCCGACTGCACACTCCTTCTCACCTCTCATGGCAAGGATCACACAGTTGGTGACTCACGCATCTGTCTCCCGCACTAGATATCTGACAAGACTCAAATGATGAATCGGATTTCACTTAGCTAATCTCCATGTAACTGTGGTGAAGACAGTTTCCGACAGAGGCAGGGCAGTGTAGTGAATAAGAACCTGGGCTTTAAGAGGAAATCAGTCCGCAATTGAAGGTGATTTTTGTGAAAATGCTTCTCTGTGCCTCAGGTTCCTCATATGTAAAATGGGTAGAAATAGCCTAAATGCCAATTTCATAGACTGGCTGACCCGAGTTGTAGACTTTGGACTCTGGACACGGACTCTTCCCACTTGGCTAGTTCTCTGCTACCCAAGCCTACCTTTCCACCTGATTGTCATCTACAGGCTTATCTTACCTCACACTCTCTTTCCCCACATCCCAGACCCAGAGAGCAACTAGGCCCCCTACTGCTCTTGAGCAAAGTTCCATTCATAGCAACACTATACTTCCTAATTACCTTCCCCCCTGCCCCCCCCTAGAAAAGCAATCAACACTCCATCTAAAGAAAGAAGTGGCCTAGATTTAAGTCCTACCTCAGCTTCTATGTAAGTTATTTAGCAACTACTTAAGTACCAACTATAGGCATGCCTCGGAGATATGGAGGGTTGGGTTCCAGAGTGCCACAATCATGCAAATGTCAAATAAAGTTAGTCACATGGCTTTTTGGTTTCCCAGTGCATGTAAAAGTTAAGTTTACACTACATGTAGTCTCTTTGGTCTATTAAGTATATAATAGCATTAATAACATCTCTTAGGTCTATTAAGTATGCAATGCATTTTTTATGTCTAAAAAAAAGTATGTATCTTAGTTTAAAAAAATACTTTATTGTTAATAAATGCTAACTATCATCTGAGCCTTCAGCAAGCCATAATATTTTTGCTGGTGAAGGGTCTTGCCTCGAGGTCTATGGCTGCTGACTGTTACTGAAGTTTGGCTGAAGGAGTGGCTATAACATCTTTTTTTTATTTTGACCACACTCCATGGCTTGTAGGATCTCAGTTCCCTGATCAGGGACTGAACCCAGGACATAGCAGTGAAAGCACCAAATCCTAACCACTAGACCACCAGGGAACTCCCAGGCAATTTCTTAAAATAAGACAACTATGAAGTTTGGCTCCATCAATTGACTCTTCCTTTCACAAACAGATTTCTCTGTAGCAGGCAATGTTATTTGATAGCATTTTACCCATGATAGAATTCCTTTCAAAATTGGAGTCAATCTTTTCAACCCTGCCACTGCTTTATCAAAGAAGTTTATGGAATATTCTAAATTCTTTGTTGTCATTTCAAGAATCTTCATAGCATCTTTACCAAGAGTAGATTCCATCTCAAGAGACTACTCTCTTCGCTCATCCACTAGAAGCAACTCCTCATCCATTAGTTTTATTTTGAGACTGCAGCAATTCAGCCCCATCTTCAGGCTCCACTTCTAATTCTCACTGTCTTGCTATTTCCAGGACATTTGTAGTTCCTTCCTCCACTGAAGTCTTGAAGCCCTCAAAGTCATCCATGTGGACTGGAATCAACTTCTTCCAAACTCCTGTTAATGTTGATATTTGGACCTCTTCCCATGAATCACAAGTGTTCTTAATGGCTTCTAGAATGGTAAATCCTTTCCAGAAAGTTTTCAATTTCCTTTGTCCACATCCATCAGAAGAATCGCTATTTATGGCAGCTATGGCCTTACAAAATGTATTTCTTAAATAATGAGACTTGAAGGTCAAAATGACTCCTTGATCCATTGGCTAAAGAATAAATGTCGTGTTGACAGGCATGAAAACATTAATCTCTTGGTATATTTCCATCAGAGCTACTGGGTGACCAGGTGCATTGTCAATGAGCAGTAATATTTTGAAAGGAACCTTGTTTTCTGAGCAGTAAGTCTTTAAGAGTTGGGCTTAAAATATTCAGTAAACCATAATGTCAATAGTATTAGTCGCTCAGTCATGTCAGACTCTTTGCAACCCCATGGATTATAGTTTACCAGACTCTCTGTCCATGGAATTTTCCAGGCAAGAGTACTAGAGCAGTTAGCCATTCCCTTCTCCAGGGGATCTTCCTGACCCAAATATTCCCAATCCAGGGATCAAAGCCAGGTCTCCCACATTGAGGGCAGATTCTTTACCATCTGAGTCACTAGGGAAGCCTACTGTCAATAGATGTGCTATCATCCAGGCTTTGTTGTTCTGTTTATAGAACAAAACCAGCGTAAATTGAGCATAATTCTTAAAGGTGCTGGGATTTTCAGAAAGGTAAATGAATACTGGCTTCAACTTTCTCTGAAGCTTTGAAGCCAGGAATTGACTTCTCCTCTCTAGCTATCAAAGTCCTGGATATCATCTTCTTCCAAGAGAAGGCTGTTTTGTGTACATTGGCAATGTGTTTAGTGTAGCCACCTTCATTAATTATCTCAGTTAGATCTTCTGGATAACTTGCTTGAGCTTCTGCATCAGCACTTTCTGCTTCATCCTGTAATTTTTTTTTCACTAGAGGATAACTGTTTTATAATGTTATGCAGTTTTCAGCCATGTATCAACATGAATCAGCCATAGGTATACATATGTATACACACATCCTGTACTTTTATGTTGTGGAGAACGTTTCTTTCCTTAAACCTCATGAATCAACCTCTGTTAGCTTCAGAACTTTTCTTCTGAAGCTTCCTCACCTTTCTCAGCCTTCATAAAATTGAAGGGAGTTACAGCCTTGCTCTGGATTAGACTTTGGCTTAAGGGAATGTTGTGGCTTGTCTGACCTTCTATCCAGACCATATCAGCAACAAGACTATTTTATTTTCTCATAATTCACATGTTCACTATAGAAGCAATTTTAATTCCCTGCAATAACTTTTCCTTTGCATTCATAACTTGGCTTAAATGTTTGGTGCAAGAGGCCTAGCTTTCAGCCTATCTCAGTTTTTGACTTGCATTCCTCACTAAGCAGAATGATTTCTAGCTTTAGATTTAAAGTGAGAGACATGTGACTCTTCATTTTACCTGAATGCCTAAAGGCCATCGTAGGGTTATTAATAGGCCTAATTTCAATATTGTCATGTCTCAGGAAATGGGGAGGCCTGGAAAGACCCTGATGCTGGGAGGGATTGAGGGCAGGAGGAGAAGGGGACGACAGAGGATGAGATAGCTGGATGGCATCACCGACTCAATGGAAATGAGTTTGAGTAAACTCCGGGAGTTGGTGATGGACAGGGAGGCCTGGCGTGCTGCGATTCATAGGGTCACAAAGAGTTGGACACGACTGAGCAACTGAACTAAACTGAACTGAGGAGAGGGAGAGACAGGCAACGATGGCCAGTTGGTGGAGCAGTCAGAACACACACAACATTTATCGATTAAATTCACTGTCATACATGGATGTGGTTCATGGTACCTCAAAACAGCTACAACAATAACAGAGATCATGGACCACAGGTCACCATAACCAATATGATAGTAATAAAAAGTGTGAAAATAGTGAAAGAACTAGCAAAATGTGACACAGACACACCAAGCGAGCAAATGCTTCTAAAAATGGTATCAACAGCCTTACTTGACACCGGGTTGCCACAATCTTCAATTTGTAGAAAATACAGTTATCTGTGAAGCACAATAAAATAAAATGCAATAAAATTATGCACACCTGTTTATTTATCCAGGAGGAAGCGGTGAGTAAAAGTCACCTCACAAAGTGCAAAGGATTCCAGCTATCTGGGGCAGGTCTTGAACCTGTCTGAGGCTGTTTCTTTAACATGGAGACAATAACCCCCCCTACTAATAGGCCTATGATGAGGATAAAAAGAGAAAATGCGGATATATTATAAACTGCTATGCAAATCAGGATTATAAAATTCTTATCCCTTCTCAACTGTTTTCCAATTTGAAGTCCACATGAACCTAGAGTGAACGTTGCTTAGCTAAATGATCTCTCCTCTACAGTTTCTGTCTCCGGAGCAGGCAGTATTCTCCATAAGTTCAGATCTTCCTGCTTGACAGGCTAATGTGCTGCTGCCATCCCCCTGATATTAGTCTAATTCTGATTTGAGGCTACAGAAGTGACAAGTGAAGCTATTTTAGAGGTGCCTGGGGTCGTAAAACATTTTGAAAATTATTTTGCTGTCGAAGTCACGTCAGAATAGATCTGCATGAAGATTCTGTGGTTCTGAACTGAACATGAGGTGCCTTTCTGCTTATGCTCTGGAGAGAGCTGGCATGCTGAACAGTGCCATCATCAGTCACTTTGCTGAAAACCAGAGAGACCCACACTGGGCCCACAGAGCCAGGGCCCTGGGGATTTGCTCGGCAGCTCTGAGGAAGCTTTGCAACCAAGAGTGCCTAGAGGATCCAGGAATAGGACATAAAAAGTCTCTTGTTACCAAGAGACACACTTTTTTAAGTGTCAGAAATGAATGTCTTTTTTCAACAGGAGAGATCCAGCAGCATCAAGGGATGTTATCCATCTTGTACTTTCTCAAAGAATAATTTAGAAAACTTGTAAAAATCAGAATTGAAATTTTGTAGCTATTTTTTCTTTTCTCTCTGTGCATTAAGCTGAGCTTTCCTCTAGTAATAAGTCCAATGAATATGGGAGGACATTGGTCAAAAAAAAAGATAACTAACCGTAACTTTGAACTATGAGCTTTCAAATAGAGGAAGCCAGGAGGTATCATAGAGGTGTGTCACTTATGACCATAGATGGGACAAGAGCATACAGAGAAAGCAGGAGGTGAGGCAAGAGTCTGTACTACAAACCTCAAGCCCATGAAGTTAACAACTTCAATTTCATCTATGTATCTTTACAGGGTAGGAGATGTACATATACAAAAGATAAGCTCCACCTCAAAAGTACCAAAATGACTGAAAAGACAAAGGTAACTTCTAAATATTATCTTCTAAGCCTCACAAACCAGGATGTGACATCCTTCAGGATTAGAGCCCTATGTTACCCACTTCTGTATCGATCACATCACATGGTGCTCTGTTCACAGAACATCATCCACAGGTGCATGTGGAATGAATGAACAGATAACTATGAGGGAAATAGGAGAAGGAGGAAGGAAATGAAGGAGATAGAAATGAGCAGAGAAAAGACAAATTGCATAGAGAATAATTAGCACATAAAATTCATGGATAACAGTTAGAAAATATGATAGCTTGTTCAGCTTAAGTTGCTTGGCCGATAAAAAGCAACAAGGTGAGTCAAGTGCTTCATCAAAGGAAGAGAAAATTACTGCAACTTGTTCTTCTTCCTGTTCTTTGTCTATCTTCCTCCCCAACTGTAGACCCTCTCTGGACACAAAGAAACAGGAACAAAAGTCCTTTCAGATAAAAATTCCTCTTGCATTTGATTAAGTTATCTCAATGGCCTGGTTCCTGCAGCCTTCTATAGATCCATAATTCTAGAACACGGTGGCTGAGATTATTCTGCCTATTGCCATCACTTAATTCTATGCACAAAGGTCATTCGAACTAGCGCCACCATCACAGAAGTCTGCCCCACTAATGCACTAGAAGGATTCAAAGTGGTGTATCAGATTCAGCAGCTTTCAGACAAAGAATATTATTTTTAATGCACTGTGGAAAAGTAAGCATCAATGGTGCTTTTGACCTTAATTATTTGTGATAATAACTAGCTGAACAGAACCACATGGTTCTCAGAGCTGAAAGAGCATATTTCCACAAACCTCCATCAAGTAACTATTATTGATGATTCTAAACTTATTCAATAAATATTTCAGAATATGGCAGAACCATGGTGTCAGTAGGAGACACACTCAGAATGTCCTCCTGCATAGGGGCTATTATTTTCCTAGTTACATAAATGAAAGAGGTTTTACCCCCTTCTCAGTAGCCTGATCTATTTATGTCACAAACCTCCACTCAAAGATTTAATAGCTAAGAAACTGTTACTCCATGTCTTCTCTCAAACACATGAACAATTTTTGCCCTCCATTTACCTCATGTATATCAGATTATATCTGCCCACGTCTTCAAAAGCTCTATATCTAGGCCCTATGGAAAAGCTGCATTTGAACAAGGATGGGTCTAGATCTGGCACAGACTAGAAACTCTTAAGTTTCAATAAGTATAGATGAACTTTAAAATAGGGCCAGCCCTTCTTGCATAACTCATCTGACCAGTTGGGCTTATCACTGGGTTTCCAAAACTCAAATTTACAATCACAATAAACATCTGTCAAGTTGCTTATAGACTAAATCAGACAACTATTTTATAAAAGTAACAATATGGTAACAATAATAATAACAATACCTATTTTACCTGTAACTTGTGGCTATCTTCAGGCTCTTCAGGGATGAAAATAAATACAACAGAACTCAAACTAGAAACTATTTCTAGAAGACAAAGGCTTAGGTCAATTGTATTTTATCTCTGATGGATCCAGAATCCTTAAAAACAAATGCTGGATGTTTTGTACCCTTCTGTTTAGCCATGCCATGCTTCAGTAAATAGTGACTGCTCTATAATCCTCACTGACCATTAGTGCATAAAGAATGAAAAGTTCTAGCCGGGCTTTTCAGGAAAATTGAGAAATGAAGCCAAGTTAGAAAAGGAGAGCTACTGAATCACACAGAGCCTACCTTCAGATTGGCTCTCTCACAGTTCTGCACTTCACTCTTACAGGCCTGATTCAGGTGAAATTATCTCTGGATGGGCAACTGCTCTTGCCTTCAAACAGCTTCCAGGAGAGTGAACCAAAATATGCTTCATCTGCAAAACAATTAAGTAGATACAAAATCAGATTGACAACAAACCTCTTACCAGCCAGCCTGAATGCTAGAAGATTAAGACGCATTCAAAGTTGCACAAATTCTGGATCTAAAATTCTATGATAATACTAAATAACACTCAAAGCACAGAGAAAAATATAAAGGTGTATTTGGATTCGGTGCAGAATGTTGATAAACCAGCATTGCTCATGAATCTGACAAAAAATGAGCATGTACTACAAACACAAAATGAAGTTGAAACTGAAAAAGGGACGACACAGGATTCCAAAAGAAAAAAGTTACCCCAAGAGTGCAGGACACTTTGTGGGGCTAACAGCTTTGAAGTTGTAAGAAGATTAAAAGAACAACCAGCCCAGATACAATAGGGAGTCAATATGTTCTAGGAGGGTTTTCTTTGAGAAGAAAGTATTGCTTATGCAAAAAATTAGGTTGGATAATTGTGGTAACATAGTATAAAAAGTCACTTTTATTTCAACAACCACTTGGCAAAAAAAATGCAGTAAGATAATAAATTCATTTATTAAAAGTCAACAAAAAAGCAAAGACAGAAGAAAGAAGAGCTATCCAAAAAAGCCATTGTTTAAACATGAGTCGTGTTAAAAATGAAGCAAAACTGTAATAAAAGCAAATCCATTTGACTTTGACACTAGAAACATTCTTCCTCAAATGGCAATAATGTTATAATGTTGGACATAAAAAGAAGGAAATGCAATCCAACACCTTTATTTGAATTTGTGGTGAATAATATGTACATAGCCATAAAAACAAATACTATTTATTGGTTTTCAGCCTTTGGTAAAAGCTAAAGACCAAGCTCATAATAATTATGGTTTCAGAAAGGAAGGTAAATGTTTCACCATGACTATGTAAAATTAAAAGAAGAGCTGCCAGAAATTGGGACGTGAAAGTGCAAAAGAGGTAATAGAAGGAAGAGCAGGAATATAAGTACATGTGTATGTATACATATATATATACATACACACAGATGTATATATGAAATTAATCACAGGAGGGAGTAAAAAATAGCAGTGTATAAAAGCAGTTGGTTTGGGAGAGTGAAAATGAAGTTGAGGAATAATAAGGAGAAAAAGTTGTTTTTCATTTCAAACTCACCTCTGCTTACAAAAACTAAACAATACATATATCAAATAATCATGTTGCACACCTTAAATGGGGAATTCCCTGGTGGCCTAGCATGAACTTGAGCAAACTCCAGGAGATGGTGAGGGATGGGGAGGCCTGGGGTCCATGGGTCTCTAAGAGTCGGACATGACTGGGTGACTGAACAACAGTAACACCTTAAAGAGGTGCAATTTATCAATTATACTTCAATAAAGCTGGAAAAATGAGTGAACAAATATACACTGCATATTTCTTTTAAATGAACGATTTAAATAACAAAATTAACATGGAAAGAAAAAGCACAGCATGACCTCAAATATATATTTATGTTGGGTGTACACGTGCTTAAGAAAAAGTCCCAAAAGATATATGCCAACTCATTCATGTTTGTACATCTAGAAAATGGATTATTTGTGATTTGTCATTCCCTTCTTTTTTTTTTTTCATTTATTTTTATTAGCTGGAGGCTAATTACTTTACAATATTGTAGTGGTTTTTGCCATACATTGACATGAATCAGCCATGGATTTACATGTGCTCCCTATCAGTCCCTTCTTTACATCTTTAAAGACTGACTTTTTTTTTTTTTTACAATGAGCACATATTTTAAAAATAGAAAAAAATTTTACTCTCAAAAATTAAATTTTAAAACTGTTCTTAATCGTATAATTAGTCAATAATAAAATACCAATATACTGCTTCTAGATTTTTTAATATTTTAAAATATTTTTAATATTTGAATATATTATTTAAGTGGAATCATTACACTATATATTAACATTTTACATAATGGGATTATACAGAACATAACATTTTTAAAACTATTCACCATGCATTCATTTACAACACATTCATGCCTCCACTGCACAAACTAGCCAGAATGTTATTTTGCCCAACATGTCTGCTTTACCCAGAGGAGAAGATACTGAAGCCAAGAACCATGTTTTAATAATCCTGCAACCCCAATTCCTTGCACATCAAAGCCATGTAGTGTGAATCGATCAATCTGAGAAAAAGTTCACTATACTCTCCTGCTGTGTGAATAGTTACCAAACATTTCCCGTCACAAACACTGCGTTTGTGCACACAACAAAAGAAGCAGGGCAGCTATTTAACAACACGAGTCCCTGACGTTGTTTCCTCTTCCCTGTCTGATCACCTGGACAGCGAAAGGGCTTTTCTTTCCGGCTTGATCATTCCACCTTTGCTAAAAGGTAACTTTCCAGCAGAAGGGCTTTTGTGGGTGTTATGGAGGCTCCAGCAGAGGGAACGGCCCTTCCCAACAAAGATCTCTGAGATTGTAGGAGAGTCTCTTTCCAAGAAGAGGTCCCCTTCCCTTCTGCTTTCAGTGCTCCATTGTTTGAGATTCATTCTACAATGTTCCTCGTTTCCACAATGAGGTAACAGATCAGACTCCCAATTTTAGTGAATGCTCACTCCCCAAATGCCTGCCCTCCGGACAGCCGCAGAGCAGACAGTCACTGTACTAGGCTCCCCTGAGTGACAATTACATCAGAAGAAAAGAGCTCTGGAATTAGAACTGCCATATGACCCAGCAATCCCACTTCTGGGCATACACACCAAGGAAACCAGATCTGAAAGAGACACATGCACCCCAATGTTCATCGCAGCACTGTTTATAATAGCCAGGACACGGAAGCAACCTAGATGCCCATCAGCAGACGAATGGATAAAGAAGCTGTGGTACATATACACCATGGACTATTACTCAGCCATTAAAAAGAATTCATTTGAATCAGTTCTAATGAGATGGATGAAACTGGAGCCCATTATACAGAGTGAAGTAAGCCAGAAAGATGAAGACCAATACAGTATACTAACGCATATCTATGGAATTTAGAAAGATGGTAATGATAACCCTATATGCAAAACAGAAAAAGAGACACAGATGTACAGAACAGACTTTTGGACTCTGTGGGAGAAGGCGAGGGTGGGATGTTTCAAGAGAACAGCATCGAAACATGTATATTATCAAGGGTGAAACAGATCACCAGCCCAGACTGGATGCATGAGACAAGTGCCCGGGGCTGGTGCACTGGGAAGACCCAGAGGAATCGGAGACAGAGGGAGGCGGGAGGGGGGATCGGAATGGGGAATACATGTAAATCCATGGCTGATTCATGTCAATGTATGACAAAAACCATTACAATATTGTAAAGTAATTAGCCTCCAACTAATAAAAATAAATGGGGGAAAAAAAAGAGCTCAAAGGAGATAGGAAAGAAAAGAACGTAGGGAAGAAACAATGTCAGACTTCACAGTTCCTTCTATAGTAAGCTGTCAAATGACTCCAAAACTGTACCAACTTTCCTATTAAAATCAAAAACACTTCATGGTTCTTTGGTTATAAAGCAAATTAGGACTAAATTTCCTACCCAGTTCTCAAGACTGCTCAGAAAAGAGTATGGGGCATTTTTAAAATATTGAAAGAAACTACCTATTTTATCTCTGGTTTCAGGAACTGCACTTGAGTCACTGACCATTTTAAAGGTGATCAAAATATTTGTAAGTCAACATTTTACTGAAATGCAAATTTGGAGATCAATGCACAGCCTACCAGATAAAGAAGAAAACACTGCCAACATTTCAGAAGCTACCCTTTCATGACCCTGTCCAGGCAAAGGTAAATACCATGCTGAAAATTTATCATTATTGATCAGTTTTGATTGGTTTTGAAAATTATGTAAATAAAATCATATAGAAAAGTACTGTGTAAATAGTAGCTATCACTGCATCATGAGTATGAAAACATTTTGCTAAATCAGGAAGAAATAAGGACTTATTCCCCCACCCCAAGTAAACTCTAAACAAACTTCATGAGTAATGATCGAACTTTCATTCATCCACCTTGAGGATGGAAAGATGGGATTCAAAGAGAAGTTATGTAACAAACAAAGACCACATCCTCAGCTGAGTAAGTAGCTAAATTGTGGAGTGGAACAAGATGTTCTCACTCTAAAACAGATACTCTTTTCTCTATATCACATGGCCAGATGAATACGTATGATATTACACTTCTAAAAATCATCACCCCACTTAGGATTCAAGAAATTTGGGATACTGAGTTGAGCAAATACTTGGTTGTCTTTCTTTGGAATACACCATCTATTAGTGGCATCACAAGGCAAGATCTTGACTGGCATGTGTGCAAACCTGCATTCAGGTATAGATCATCTTTATATTATACATTTCCTCCTACAATAAGAGTTTCAAATCATTGGGATATAACCAAGAAATTAGTTTATTTCTTATCATCAGTCTTTCCAAGTTCACCATTGTTGAGTTTTCCCTCCCCAGTGCTTAAGGACATTGAGGCAGACCCATAGTCTTCTCGGTACTTGCAAAAACCCAGGGAGGCCTGCCGTGCTGCAGTTCATGGGTTGTAAAGAGTTGGACATGACTAAGTGACTGAACAACAATAATAAAAACCCAGTCTAGTTAATATTTCAATCTCATATTTAATTAAAAACTAACTACTTCTTATATCACTGACTAGATCAGTGGTTCAAGGAGCCTAATAAGGAGAGGAGGGCATGATCTGCTTTTATATTCTTCCTTCTCCACCATGTTCCTGAATTGCAGAATGGGAAAATGTGGTGCACTTGTGATAACTCCTTTCCCTTCTTTCCCCTTGATCTCAATCCTTAAGGTTGAGTCCTAGAAGGAGAAATAAAGGAGGCAAAAATATTCTTATGTAATGGGTCACCTGTCAGCAATGAGGAGGCATTGCTGGTCTCCCTCTGATGCAGTCTGATTCTATGAAATGATGAAGGCCCAAGCCAATATGGTGGCATATGCCAATGTGGGGTTCACATAAACCAGGGTTCTCAACAGCAGCACAATTTCAATTTTGACTTGGACACTTCTTTGTTTTATAGCCTGCCCTGTACATTGTTGGAGGCTTAGCAGCATCTTTGGCCTCTACCCATTAGATACAGTAGTGCTTCCTCTCAATTGTTACAACTAAAATTTCTAATTGTACCCTGGAGGACCAATTTACTCTTGTTGAGAATCATTAACAAAGATAGAATGTGTATGATTTAAGCAGCCCAACCAGTGATACTTACCTTCAAATCCTTCCCTGGGTTGTGTTATCCACTAGCTTTCCTAGATGTCACTTGGGCAGTCCAAGGATATCTGATGTATCCTTTAACCTCTATAGTCCTTTATGTGTAGCCATGATAACAGTTGTGGTTCTCTTTTGATCTTTCCCAAACAGGTGAAAGTTAAGTAAAAATGCAGTCTTTAGAAATTCCAAGCAAGAAGGCAGCGTCATCTGTATTCATGCGTGCTTAGTCACTCAGTCGACTCTTTGCGACCCCATGAGCTCTAGCCTGCCAGGCTCCTCTGCCCAGGAGGATTCCCCAGACAAGAATACTGCAGTGGGTTGCCGTGTGCTTGTCCTTTCCCCATTGCTCTAGGCTGGCCCAGAATTTGCACACTAAAGCCCTGATACCTATGTCATACAGCCTATGACTGTATTTAGATATAGGGTACATAAAGAGATAAATTAAGTTAAAATGAGGTCATTAGGGTAGGCCCCAATCTAGTGAGACTGGTGTCCTTCTAAGAAGAGGAAATTCGGAAACAGGTACAGTACAGAGAAAAGGCCATGTGAAGACACAGGAAGAAGACAGCCATCTACAGGTCAGTAAGAGCGACCTCAGAAGAAATGCGCCCTGCCAATGCTTAATCTCAACTTTCAGCTTCTAGAAACTATGAGACAATAAATTTCCATTGTGTAAGCCACCCAATCTGCAGTACTCTGTTATGACAGTGCTAGGGAACTAATATACACAGTCTTATTCTTATAACCTGGGCTGAGGAGATGGCTGAATGAGAAGGGCAGGTTGCTTCTTATTAAGTCCTGGAGAGGTTTCTAGCCCAGTGTTGAGTGTTTCCATTTAAATAAGGGATACTTGGACCCTCTTCAACACTGAGCCATGGTACCAATTCTGGAGCAACAGAAAAAAATCCCACTCACTGACATGTTACATATGCATCTATTTGGATTTTAACAGCACCCAAAAAGAAAGCCAGACTTTCAACACTGCAAAGAGAAAAATAGCTCCTCTGTTGTCCACTGCTCTCATAAATCTCACCTATGCGAACCTGGGTGAAGGTTCTATGATGCAGTGACATGTCTGCCTGGTGATTTCATGGATGATATACCAGTAACATGGCCAACTTGTGGAATTATCTATTTGCATTGCTGGCTGGGAAACTGTTTTCAAACTCTGGTCAAGGTCTGGATGGCATCCTTCTAAGCCAACATAAATCACTACCTGAGTGCTCTTAACGATTCTAGGACAGGAAATGATCTTGGCAATCACCTAACCTAATCCCTCATCTGATGTTTCAATGACTTCTTTTCACCTATGACCGTGTTAGCTTATAGACAAAACAGAATGCTTAAGCAATATAATTATGCTAGGATTCCATATGCATTAGCCCTATCTGGAGGGTAAATGAAGCCTTATGCATATTCATACCTAAAATCCTATTTTTAAAGAAGTTGGTCTTCAAGTTTCCCGGCTGAAAAGGAAAACACTGTTGACATTCCTGGCCATTTCCTTCAGCATTTTGCTGGTCTATGCTTCATCACATGACTGGGATCAATGAGGTGTGAATAGCACATAGAGTAAAAAGAGGACATCACAAAAATCTGGTTGATCAATCTTAGCCTGGAACAAATACTTAACTGGATATTTTACCTTGGGCAAGTTCACTGACAAGTTGATTTTCAGTTTCTTCATCTTAAAACAAGGAGATAAAAGTAGACTCATAAATGTTGCTTTAAGTTTTAAAATTCCTCAAATTTCACTATATGTAGATGGAGAATATACTCTCCATCCTATCCTTTCCTGCTCATATAATGTTGACTGCATCCTTCTGATAAATTTTATATTACCTAAGTCTCTACAACGATCTTACACAGACCTTTCCTCTCTAGGTGATCCTTTGAAATATCCTTGGAGTTGCAGCCAACTGTCATAGGGTCTGCAAGGAGGTCGGGTAGTATGTTAGTTTTCTCCCACTGTAACAAGCTGCCCCAAACACAATCACTAAAAATAACACAAATCAATGATCTCACGGTGGTACAGGTCAGAAGTATGAGCTAGCTCAACTGCTTTTTCTCATCAAGGTTTCACAAGGCCAAAATCAAGACATTGGCTAGTTCACACCCTTACTGACAACACAAAGATTTTTTTTTTCCCCTTGTAACTTAATACATAGGTTCTAGGAATTAAGGCATGGACATCTGGGGGAGCTACGATTCTCCTTATGTGGTGAAAATGAAAAGGAGATTGGAGGCACAGAAACAACTTTCTCCATAGTACTGATCTGCCTAGGGGTTTCTCTTTTCTTTAATTCAACCAGACACTTAAAATATTAACTCACATATAATGTGCATTATTACATGCATGGTACTTTACTTGTATTTAAATGTATTAACTCATTTAATCCTCATAAAGTTGTATGCAGTAAATCCTATTGTTATCCCCATCTGACACTGGAGGCAACTGAGGCTCAAATCTTAAATACCTGGTCCACACAGCTTGTTAAGTAGAAGAGCCGCGATTTAAGCCCACTTTCTGTGACTCCCAGAATTATACCCCTTGACATTTTATAGCTGAGAAGTCAGAGGCTTACAGAACTCTTTTAGCTTCCCCAAAGACACGTAGATGGTTAATGAAAGTGTCTAGAATGAAATCAGATCCACACAAGTCTGTATATCCAGCTCTCCTGGGCTGGTGGCCCACATGTGTCCAATGCCCTGCAGTCAGAGTTGATCTAACCATACTTGTGTCCTTACTTCCCTAGCTTTTATTAGCCTTTTCTCCACATCTCTGAAAGTACAGGTTCTTTTGTGGCCAAAGCAGCTTTTAAAATATTGGCACATTTTTTAATACTATAAATGCTATACTTCATAATGCTAAAATATGAATTCGATAGAACTAGGATTTGGAGCTTGGACCCCCATAATCAACTTCCAGCACAGTAGGTAGGAAAGAGGGAGGCTACCTGGGCCAAAAGGAAGTGAAAGAAGGATAACTCACCAAGAACCATATATGAATGACTAGAGTCTGTAATATCCACTCTCTGTTTTATCTGTTTCTTGGTCAAGTATGTAAATATGCAGGTGGTCCTAAAACTGCTATAGCCCACTGTGTAACTGATGATATACAATACTAAAGGTTTATTCTTGTTCCCAGGGCTGGATATTAATACAGAGAACAATTAATAGCTCTTTTCATAATTCATTGATGGGGCATTTTGAAATTTTACTGAAGTTTCTTCCAAGTATGGATGTTGAGATCATGGTCAATTCTATGAAGAGTATGATTTCAGACAAATTTAGAAAGCTCAGGAAGTTACTGTGTAAGATTCACTTATTCAATATCTTCAAAGAATAAAATATTGGCATAAATTAAGAGTTCACAATTAATATTTGACATAAATTATTTGTGATTATTCTCATATAGTTAGTAAGTTAAAAATAATCTTTACATAGATTTCTCTCATATAATCACCCAAAGCAGTTCTTTTGAGATGGGTGTTATTATGTCCAACATACACATGAAACTAAGGTCTAGAAAATGATAAATAGCTTACCCCAAATCAGAAAATGGAAGAGGCAGGATCCAGAATTCCAAACTGCATTTCTTTGATGCTAGAGCCCACACCCTTAGTAATTTCTTTGATGCTTAATCAATATCTTTTTCAAAGTCAAAAATTTTAAACAAGTTTCAAATCTTTTTTAAATCTCAAATTCCTATCTTTTGAAGCAACAGCTCTCGAATATAATTTAACAACTGCAGTAATATATCTAAAGGTGTGGATAACAGTCTTCTGTTTACTTCCAGGTTTGGGACCATTTTCTAGTAGAGATTGCTAAAAATGTGACCACTTCATAAAATGGAATGCTCTGCATATTAAAGACTTTAAATACTTCTATTTTTTAATCGCTTAACATTGCACTCAGTCACCCAGTCATGTCTTGACTCTTTGCAGTCGCATGGACTGCCAGCCAGGCTCCTCTGTCCATGGAATTTTCTGGGCAACGATACTGGAGTGGATTACCATTTCCTACTCAAAGGGATCGTCCCTCTTGCATCTCCTGAGTTGGTAGATGGGTTTTTTGTCACTAGCGCCACCTGGGAAACTCATCCTTCTTTACCTAATCTTTTCAAAATGTCTTGTCATATTCTTTTTAATTTGCCAAACCGAACTAAGATTCACTGCAACCAAACATGCCAGGAGGTCAGACAGAGAAATTTAATGAAGAAATATGGTTTAGCCAAACTTTAACTGCTCCAAAAAATAAGGCATGACAAACTATTAATTATAAAATGCTGATATCATTGCTCTGTTATATCTAGAGTGAAGGCATTAGGATAAAGTTAAATAGTATAACTTCAAATTAGCAGGAACTAAGAGATCTGTCCAAAATCTAGTTACCTGAGACATTCTGTTTATTCATATTTATACACAAATATGTATGTGTTCTGATTTTATAATAGAATCTGCTTAGCAAAGATTTCTCTCTCAATTTACCACTAAAATACCTTTTTAAAGTGGAAAAATATAAAGATCTCATGAGTGCATCAAAATTTAAATGGAGCCTTAGACTACTGGCAGAATCTTCGAAGACATTTCACTTATTAATAGCAATGAATGAAAATTTTCCAATGGTAGCTGACCTAGACTGGTAGAAGTAAAGTCGACTTGCAGAAGTGGAGGAGGCTTTATTTCTTCCCCATGGTCTATCTGGTTTAGAATCCCAAAACCCAGATATACCAGGATATGAATGGATTGGTATCAGCCTGCTCAAATGATGGGCTTTGAGGCTACTGTACTGTTATTCCTTCCCTGTCATCAGCAAAAGTCTCTGCTATAGCCATTCAATATTTGTTACTCCTCTAAAACAAGACAGAAGTTAAGGGAAGATCAGAAGTTTAGGCCCAAAGAAGGGAAGAAGAGGTCCCAGCATGAAGGGCTGGGTCAGACAGAACACAGGTGAAGACAACAAAATCTAAGGCTTGCTGGAGAAAGAGGAGGAGATGAGATAGAAGATCTGATAATGGACTAGACAGCTTTTAACCATAAGTAACCAGAAAGCTATGGAAGCTCTCCAAGACTCCATCCAGGGGTAGAAAAAGAAACTCTGACAATGCATTAATGAGCAAAACACAAATCCATCATATGAATCTATCCACTAAACTGACTCTCTTCAATTAATCAGTTTTTCCTTTCAAGAATGAAAAAATTTTTGCCTCCCATTCACCTTCTTGGAAGAGGGGGAGATACAGTGGAATAAAACTGCAGACTCATGAAAAAGGAGTACAAGAAAAAAAGCTAACCCAGGAAACAATTAAAGTTTACAGCAACTGCTTCAAAATTAACTTTAAAATTCAGTATTCAATAAATAATATGATTAAGGAAGTGGTTAAGTTTGGCAACATAGTAAAGAAATGAGCACATCAAGGCAATTAGAAATTCTAGGTAATGCAGAGCACACTCAAGAAAGTTACAGTATACATATGCTGCAATCAAAAACACATGACACAATTTTGAGCAACTAATTCTGCTGCTGCTGCTAAGTCACTTCAGTCATGTCTGACTCTTAGCAACCCCATAGACTGCAGCCCACCAGGCTACTCCATCCATGGGATTTTCCAGGCAAGACTACTGGAGTGGAGTGCCATTGCCTTCTCCATGAGCAACTAATAGTAGATAAGAATTCATTTAACCTTCTGAGGAATTTTCTCCTTTAAGCAACACTGTTTCAGTGGCATAGGGTGTCATCTCTTTCTCTAGGAATGGAATTATGCTAACTGGTTCCCAACTGCAAAATATTTACATAATCATAATATTGGAAATCCTATTTAGTGGTTTTCAATGTGCAGAATTAACCTAGAGAGAAATTACAGAAGACTTAATTACAGACACGCATTGTAAAACCTGACAATGGAAAAGCAATGGCTTAACTGACAGAATTAGAGATATGTGGTAGAGAATGGAGGAGCTGAAATATTTTGGTCTTAAGAAGTGAGGGATTATTGTGTCAATTATAGCTCAGTAAAGCTGGGAAAAAAAGTGGGAGATTCAAAGGAATTCTAAAAGTGGTGGATTAAAAGACAAAATAAATTGCTTTACAACAGTACCCCATAAAATAAAATGTAATTAATAAAACAATATATAAATTGAAAAACACAGAATAGTATCAAAAATTGGAAGAAGACAGAAAACATAGGGGGAGATGGTATAAATAAGAAAAATCCCTCATTTGTGGCATGTAGTCAATGGTTAGTGCATTAAAGCTTTACTTCAATGTAGAGTTTTTAATCTCATCTTAGAAATATGCAATAAGCATTACTAAGTTGGAAATTTAAGTTGCTTTTAGCATGTCACAGCTCTAAATAATGCTGTGATGAAAATCTTTGGACATAAGTATGTGTATCATTTTTACTATTTCTTCAGGAATTTTTTTTAGAAATTATCAGACTAAAGGAATATGACCCTCATGGTCATATTACCAACTGAGAGATAATTATATTTATACCTGGATATGGCTACTATGGAAAGACAAAGACAATTTTTTTTATGGTTTTTAAACTTTTTTTTTTTGAGATATTTGACTCACATGTAGCCGTCAGAAATAACAGAGCTTTCCCACATTCTTTACCCAGTTTCCCTCAGTGGTAACACATTGCAAAACTACAGAACAATATTAAAACCAATCAACACTGATACAATTTACTGACATTCAGTTTTAGTTGCACTCCTGCATATGTGTGTGTGTGTGTGTGTGTGTGTGTGTGTGTGTGTGTGCGCACGCGCGCACGCTCAATTTCATGCAATTTTATCACAGATGTAGGTTCAGGGAACCACCACCACTGATAAGACACAGAACGTCCCACCAACCACAAAGATTCCTTGTGTCACCCTTTATATAATTACACTCACCTCCCTCTCTCCTTCCTTTTACCTGACTCCTGACAACCACTAATTTGTTCCCTGTTGCTATCATGGTGCCATCCCTGGTGGCTCAATCAGTAAAGAATGTGCCCACAATGTGGGAGACCCAAGTTAGATCCCTGCTTAGGGAAGAAACGGCAACCCACTCTAGTATTCTTGCCTGGAAAATCCCAAGACAGAGGAGCTTGGAGGGCTACAGTCCATAGGGTTGCAAAGAGTCAGATTTGACTGAAGTGACTTAGCACACACACAAGCATTGCTATCATGTTGCTGTGTCAAAAATGTTACATAAATACAATCATATAGTATTTAACCTCTCAGGATTGGCTTTTTACACTCAGCATAATCCCCATGGAGATCTATCCAAGTTGTTGCATCAACTGTTTTCCCCTCATTCTGAATAATATTCCATGATACAGCTATAAATCAGTGCATTTTACCACTAACCCACTGACTAAGAGCCAATACGAAACACTTATTAGTGTTTGAACTCATTCACTTCATGGAAGAAGATTTGTCAACCTACCTAAAGACATTTACTTTGGCCAGGTAAAAGAAAGGATAATTCACCGTTCAGTTCAAAAGAGTGGAAGGAGTTAGAAACTGCTAAAGTATTTGTTGAATGTTTATCATTTAGTTTTCAGAATAACCCTAGACTTGATAATATACCCATTATACTATCAATAAATGCAAGGCTCACAAAGTTTAAATGAATTCCCACAGCTACTAACTAGTTGATCTATGATTGAAACCTAAGTTTTTCCCACCTTAAATCTATTCCTCTGGCCTCCATTACACCACACGGACTATGATGTCACAGGAAGACACCAATAGGACACCCTGGATAAGAGACAGTACCCATCTTGGACAAGTAGTGAAGTCAACACAAGTGAGCTGGGAGAACAAAAATTCAATTGCCTTCCTGCCTGATTATCTTGACCACTGTGACTTTTCTGTCCCCAGATTCTTTTGCTTAACCTCCTTGAAACCCAGATTATATACCCGAAGTTCTCCTACTTCTAAAAAGGCAAAAAATACAAATAAAAAAAAAAAAACTTAACCAGAAAACAATGAATAAAGATGTTAGAATCAAAGGGGGTTATTGTGGCAAAAATGGTAGACCAAAGAAATCTCTGCTAACTCATGCTCCTGGAAGGAATTAAGCACTTGAGGATAAAATAGTCACCCTTCTTCTATTCCTCCCACGTGCTGCCATGGCAGTGCTCCATAATTTTTTTTGTCACAAGCATCCAGATAAATCACTGAAACCACTACCTGTCCCATCAAGTTGGTTTCAAATGACACGGGCACAGAGTTGGGGCCACAGGACTGTCCCGCTACTAGCTTCTGTGTGGCCATACCGCCACCCACCCTCGGAGGAGACTGCATCTTGCTTACTAGACAGAGATAAATTCCTCGCTGGCATGCTCATCAGACACTAAGCCAGACCCATCTCTTTCCCCCTGTCCTTTCCTCCTTCACTCCAGTTATTTATAGAGATCACAGGTGAATCGAGGGAAATTATTACAGAGCAATGACTGCTGAAAGGCTGGAAGCTAAGGAAGATGGATTATCATGGCTCTGACATGATTTGTATGGATTTCCAAAATTAAGCTGTTCGCTTTAGAGTGACCACCTTCCTCCCGCCCTGGGCTTCGCAGCTGCCCTGGTGATAACCTTCATCTGCACTTGTGAGCCCAGAAAGCTGAGCACGTTTCCCATTACCTTTCAAGCGAGTGTGTAGGGTTCTTCTGGCCCCTCAGTAATAGCAGGGCTGCGAGTGAACAGAGTGATAAACACCTACTGTGAGGGATGTAGCATGAACAGATCTCATCACCTGCCATTAGCTCCCAATGAATAATGCAACACATTCTCCATGGCAGGTGTCAGGGGTGGGAGGGAGAATTGCTCCCGTGAATGCTCTGGTGAGCCTTTCAGCACAAAGCAAGAGATGAGAGCAACAGATACGTGTGACAAAATTACACAAGCTACTGTGTCTTAAAAGAAAGGGGAACTTTTTTACTTTCACAAATATCTGACTGGTTTTCTTTCTTTCTTTCTCTACCCTTATAGTTAGGGTAGGGTAATGCTGCCTTTTCTTAAATTTTTACCTTTCTAATATGGACCCCTTGCAAAGGGATAGTTTCTCTTTGATTGCATTGCTCAGATAATAGCACATTTTTCTGTCAGTTTCAATACTTTCTATGCTTTGTATATCTGGTCTTGATTTGCATAGGTGAACCTCTGTTGAATTTTTATTAAACTTTATAGGTTTGTGCTAAATAGACATAACAACTATGAGCAAATGCAATCATTTCTGCATACATTTTTACCCCCATGAGCATAACACACACACACACACACACACACACACACATTAAAAGTGGTAATTTTTGGCCCAAGGAATGGATAGCTAACAGGTTTGTTGCCTTTAAGAATCTGTCCAAAGGGAATAATATGATATCAGACCAGCAGAATCTAAGACAAAAATGGGATCCATTATCGGTTAATCACAGCACACAAATTCATCTATCTGAGAGCCACAAATTGAGGTAATTTGTAGCCTCAGATCCCAACATAGGGAAAACTTCTGACTAAATTTGGTCAACTTTGCTCAAGACTAGCACAGTTTCAGAGCATCAGAAATAGTTTTGCCCTTTTCAGCCAGCTGTCATATAGCTTCCAATATGACCAGACATGAGAATTAAATTTCAGGACTCATTAGCCATGACCCTTACCCCTAAATTCCACATGTTCTGAGGCCAAAATGCCAAATCTTCTTGTTGTGTTGACCCTCACCATTTTAAGTGAGAAGGAACATATTTTTTAAGTCCTCTGAGTAATATTTTGCTGGAGAATTTTTGAATGTGGTACACACCACTACCACTAAAATAGTCACTGGAGAACATATAACAACAAACTGTTGCCTACACCTGATCCTGTATCTGCCCTTGTGAATGGAGCAAGTGAAGACTCGCCCTTCCACTGCCACGGTAAGGAAGGGGAAAGGTCTGGGACAAACCGCAGCACCATGGGAAATTAAAGCAAACCTTGCCTTTGACTCTGAGAACCTTTTTTCTCTTCAGAGTGGAAGAGAATAGGGTCGCTTTTAGGTATCACATAAAGGTATAAATCTAAGATTTTCATATTAACTCCCCTCTATAACTTATTTTGGGTGTTAACACATAATCAAAAAACTATTTCTTGGGGTGAAATAGTTACCACTTAAACATTTGGGAAAAAGAAATAATATATCACCTAGTAATACCCTGCTTAGTTAACTTATATGCAGAGTACATCATGAGAAATGCTGGGCTGGAAGAAGCACAAGCTGAAATCAAGATTGCTGGGAGAAATATCAATAAGCTCAGATATGCAGATGACACCACCCTTATGGCAGAAAGTGAAAAGGAACTAAAGAGCTTCTTGATGAAAGTGAAAGAGGAGGGTGAAAAAATTGGCTTAAAGGTCAACATTCAGAAAACTAAGATCATGGCATCTGGTCCCATCACCTCATGGGAAATAGATGGGGAGACAGTGGAAACAGTGAGAGACTTTATTGTTTTGGGCTCCAAAATCACTGCAGATGGTGATTGCAGCCAGGAAATTAAAAGACGCTTACTCCTTGGAAGGAAAGTTAGGACCAACCTAGATAGCATATTAAAAAGCAGAGACATTACTTTGCCAACAAAGGTCCGTCTGGTCAAGGCTATGGTTTTTCCAGTGGTCATGTATGGGTGTGAGAGTTGGACTGTGAAGAAAGCTGAGTGCCGAAAAATTGATGCTTTTGAACTGTGGTGTTGGAGAAGACTCTTGAGAGTCCCTTGGACTGCAAGGAGATCCAACCAGTCCATCCTAAAGGAGATCAGTCCTAGGTGTTCATTGGAAGGACTGATGCTGAAGCTGAAACTCCAGTACTTTGGCCACCTCATGAGAAGAGATGACTCATTGGAAAGGCCCTGATGCTGGGAGGGATTGGGGGCAGGAGGAGAAGGGGACAACAGAGGATGAGATGGCTGGATGGCATCACTGACTCGATGGGCATGAGTTTGAGTAAACTCCAGGAGTTGGTGATGGACAGGGAGGCCTGGCGTGCTGCAATTCATGGGGTCACAAAGAGTCGGACATGACTGAGTGACTGAACTGAACTGAACTGAATCTCCTAAAAGTAGGGTTTCAAATACAGAAATTCTAAATTCTATAATGGATTTCATGAAGGAAAGTAACAACAAAAATCAAGATTTTTGGCATGTAAAGTAATAAATTATATACTACACGACTTCAAAGACAATAGAAAAATAAAGATAACAAAATAAAAGTTATCCTGTGTTCATTCACCTGTTGATATTTTAGTGCATATCATTTTGATTTATATATATGTGTGTGTGTGTGTTTGTGTGTGTATACACACAGTCTTTTAAAAATAATTATACTATGAAAAATACTTTCACCATATCTCTCTTAGTTCACTGGGGAATACCTTTCCTTTTCAATAATTATGGGTATACATAATTTTTAAATTCAGTTTATTTAAATTAAAAAATGAGAATAAATAGTTCACCCACTTCTCGCACCACCAACCCCTAACTCTGGCAACCACTAATCTGTTCTCTGTATCTATAGGCTTGGTTTCTAATTTTTTTTTTAATTTCAGATATAAGAGATCATATAGCATTTACCTTTCTCTCTAATGCCCACTGTATGTCACTTTGGCCATTATTTTTCAGAACCAACATCTTGAAAAGGGTGATTACACTTAGTTGACTGGAGCTGTTCCAGAGAAACAGGTACATATAGTCAACAGCTAGGGACATATTTCTTTTACCTGGTTATCCCAAGAAACTGGGATCCATATGCTGCCTTCAACTGCCCAGTAATATCTAGCTTAGTCTTGACCTCCATACCTCACAGGTCCTTTTAAGAAAATATATCAGAATCCATTGATTCATTTGACAATATCTTTGAAGCACGTAAGATGTGCCAGGAATGCAGCTAAGTGTTGGGGTGGTCATATCCCTGCCCAAAGGAGAATTACATTCCAGTAGGGAAAACAGACAGTAAATAATTAACCAAATAAACAAACAAGTATGTAAGCATTGTGATCATCACTAAAAAGGCAATAAAAAATGAATTGCTAATGAAAAACCAGGAAAGGGGTCTACAGTAGTGAAATCTATCAGAGAAGACCATGTAGGAGTGGACATTTGACCAGACAGTAAGGAAGATAAGCTGTCCAGGTTCTCCAAGAAGCAGAAGCCAAGATAGGGTTAAAGATGCAAAGAATAGGAATAGCCCCTAGAAGCTGGAAAGGCAAGGAAATGAATTCTCCTCTAGGGCCCCAGAGAGGAGCTCAACCCTGCTGACACTTTGATGTTAGCCTCAGTTCAGTTCAACTTCCCTGGTGGCTCAGACGGTAAAGCGTCTGCCTACAATGCCAGACACCAGGGTTCAATCCCTGGGTTGGGAAGATCTCCTGGAGAAGGAAATGGCAACCCACTCCAGTATTCTTGCCTGGAAAATCCCATGGACAGAGGAATCTGGTAGACTACAGTCCATGGGGTCGCAGAGTCAGACACGACTGAGCGACTTCAATTCCAGGTCAGTTCAGTCACTTAGTCGTGTCCAACTCTTTGAGACCCCATGGACTGCAACCTGCCAGGCCTCCCTGTCCATCACCAACTCCCAGAGCTTGCTCAAATTCATGTCCATTGAGTCGGTGATGCCATCCAACCATCTCATCCTCTGTCGTCCCCTTCTTCTCCTGCCTTCAATCTTTCCCAGCATTAGGGTCTTTTTCAATGAGTCAGTTCTTCACATCAGGTGGCCAGAGTAGTGGAGTTTCAGCTTTAGCATCAGTCCTTCCAATGAATATTCAGAACTGATCTCCTTTAGGATGGACTGGTTGGATCTGCTTGCAGTTCACGGGGCTCTCAAGAGTCTTCTCCAACACCACAGTTCAAAAGCATCAATTCTTCAGCACTCAGCTTTCTTTATAGTCCAACTCTCACATCCATATGTGACTACTGGAAAAACCAGCCTACTGAGACACATTTCAGACTTTCGACCTCAGAAACTATAAGATATTAAATGTGTATCATTTAAGCCAATAAGTTTGTGGTAACTTGTCACAGCTACTTTGGAAAAATATACCACACACAAGGTATATGGATAGACCTCTCCAAATAGACATAAAGTACGAAGATATTTGTGTCCCATATTAATGCTTACCAAAGGATGACCTCAGCATAAAAGGATTTTAATAATTGGGCTAATAGCATGACCTGTTCTGTGAATTACCATCGACTCATTTCACTAGTTACTCCTGTCACTCCCAATGGGCTTATGAGCAAAGTAGCAATGGCAGTAGTAATGGAGGTTATGAAAGGGTTCAGCAATATGGATATCCACCTACAAAATGAATGGTTAGGTTTACATACCCTAAGAAAGTCTGCAATATAAGGCTCAAAATTTGGAAAGATAACCATTTGATAAGTCTATCCATTATCAAATAATCCCTTTGACTAGTTTCTTTACTGATTCACTAAATAGGATGTTAAGGAGGTTTTTTTAAAAGCATTAGATAATCAAAAGGACTTTGGTACACTGAAAACATATTTCAAGGACTGTTCTTTATGTACAATAATTATCCTGAACTCTAAAGCAGACTGTAGTGTCGGAGAAGACTCTTGAGAGTCCCTTGGACTGCAAGGAGATCCAACCAGTCCATCCTAAAGGAAATCAGTCCTGAATATTCATTGGAAGGACTGATGCTGTTTGAAACTCCAATACTTTGGCCACATGATGAGAAGAACTGACTCATTGGAAAAGATCCTGATGCTGGGAAAGATTGAAGGCAGGAGGAGAAGGGATGACAGAGGATGAGATGGTTGGATGGCATCACCGATTCAATGGACATGAATTTGAGTAAACTCCGGGAGTTGGTGATGGACAAGAAGGCCTGGAGTGAGGCAATCTATGGGGTCACAAAGAGTCAGACACGACTGAGTGACTGAACTGAACTGAACTAAGGCACATGATAAGCATTACTCAATTCAGAAAACCATAAACCAGTAATTTATGAAATTACTCATAAATCTTTCCTGCATCAATTTTATATGGAACAACCCATTCATTTAATATCTCTTAGAAATAGGAACTAGATGGCTGGAAGTGGTTGGAATTCTGGCAAAAATATGCCTAGTGTCATTGGTAACACCTAAATATCCTTCCTCCTGACTCCTGTGGTTCCAGTCAATGTCCAAATTGGTTTTCAGCCTTCTAATCAATTCTGTAAACCATATGTAGTAGGAAGTTCTAAAATGGATCCCAGTGACCTTCACCTTCCCATATTAATGTCCCTGTGCAATTCCTTTCCCTCACATATAGGTTAAACCTTGGGACTTACTTCTAATGAGCAAAAATGGCAAAAGCAATGGGATATTACTTTTTAAATTATGTTGTGTAAGATCATGACTTCCATCTTTCTCCCACACTCTGTTTGTCTCTCTCTCTCTTTCTGCCTCTTTGCACTTCCTCACTGCAATGAACCAGGCTGCCACCTTGTAATCTGCACAACAGAGAGGCCCACACATCAGGAAACTGAGGGAGGCCAACAGCCTGTTGAAAAACTGAGGCCCTCAATCTAACAGTCCTTAAAGAACTGAATATTGCTAACAACCATGAAACTGAGTTTGAAAGTAGACTTTTCCCTGTTTGAGTCTTAAGGTTTCTGTGTGCCTGGCCAGCACCTTGAATACAACACTGCAAATAAATCTTGAGCCAGAGAATCTTGCTAAACGATGCTCAGATTCCTGGGCCACAGAATCTGTGAAATAAACAGTTCAGTGGCTTCCTGGAGCAAGTTATCAACTCCACATGTTGCATTTGAGGACGCAGGCTAAAGAAACAGTGGCTAACTGAGGTATATTCTCAGAGCATCAAAAACTGAAAGACCAAGCGTAGACACACAAGTACATTTCCACCTTTGGCTAATATCATGTCTGCTAACATTTCATTGGATGAAACGAGTCATGTGGCCAGCCCAAAGTCAAGGGGTAGGAATGTATACCCTGTCTACCATAGGCCGTGGCAAAGTTATGGACACTTAGAGCTACTCCAAGGCTATAAATTCTTAGGCTTAATTCTTCAATCTACCACACATCCAATAACTTTTCTTAAATGATCTAAGATTGCTGTTTGTTTGCAACCAAGAATTCTTACTGATACAATGTATCAGAGTAAAAAGAAGCAGGCAATGGGGAAAAACTATAAACAGTATGTGGGCCCAATAATAATGACCATTTAAACCATGGCATAATCATGAATGAAACCCAATAATGTGAAATTTTTAAAAATACATTTGATGTACAATATTATGCTAGTTTCAGGTATACTACATAGTGATCAAAGGCTAATAGAGTTCTTCCAAAAGAACGCACTGGTCATAGCAAACATCCTCTTCCAACAACATAAGAGAAGACTCTACATATGGACATCACCAGATGGTCGACACTGAAATCAGATTGATTATATTCTTTGCAGCCAAAGATGCAGAAGCTCTATACAGTCAGCAAAAACAAGACTGGGAGCTGACTGTGGCTCAGATCATGAACTCTTTATTGCCAAATTCAGACTGAAATTGAAAAAAGTGGAGAACACCACTAGATCATTCATGTATGACCTAAATCAAATCCCTTATGACTATACAGTGGAAGTGAGAAATAGATTTAAGGGACTAGATCTGATAGACAGAGTGCCTGATGAACTATGGACGGAGGTTCGTGACATTCTACAGGAGACAGGGATAAAGATCATCCCCAAGAAAAAGAAATGCAAAAAAGCAAAATGACTGTCTGAGAAGGCCTTACAAATAGCTGTGAAAGGAAGGGAAGCAAAAAGAAAAGGAGAAAAGGAAAGATATACCCATTTGAATGCAGAGTTCGAAAGAAGAGCAAGGAGAGATAAGAAAGCCTTCCTCAGTGATCAGTGCAAAGAAATAGAGGAAAACAATAGAATGGGAAAGACTAGAGATCTCTTCAAGAAAATCAGAGATACAAAGGGAAAATTTCATGCAAAGATGGGCTCAATAAAGGACATAAATTGTAGGGACCTAACAGAAGCAAAAGATATTAAGAAGAGGTGGCAAGAATACACAGAAGAACTGTACAAAAAAGATCTTTACAACCCAGATAATCATGATGGTGTGATCACTCACCTATAGCCAGACATCCTGGAATGTGAAGTCAAGTGGGCCTTAGGAAGCATCTCTATGAACAAAGCTAGTGGAGGTGATGGAATTCCAGTTGAGCTACTGCAAATCCTAAAAGATGATGTTGTAAAAGTGCTGCACTCAATATGCCAGCAAATCTGGAAAATTCAGCAGTAGTCACAGGACTGGAAAAGGTCAGTGTTTCATTCCAATCCCAAAGAAAGGCAACACCAAAGAATGCTCAAACTACCACATAATTGCACTCATCTCACACACTAGTAAAGTAATGCTCAAAATTCTCCAAGCCAGGCTTCAGCAATATGTGACCCGTGAACTTCCACATGTTCAAACTGGTCTTAGAAAAGGCAGAGGAACCAGAGATCAAATTACCAACATCCGCTGGATCATCGAAAGAGTAAGAGAGTTCCATAAAAACATCTACTTCTGCTTTATTGACTATGCCAAAGCCTTTGACTGTGTGGGTCACAATAAACTGTGGAAATTTCTTAAAGAGATGGGAATACCAGACCACCTGACCTGCCTCTTGAGAAATCTGTATGCAGGTCAGAAAGCAACAGTTAGAACTGAACACGGAACAACAGACTGGTTCCAAACAGGAAAAGGAGTACGTCAAGGCTGTATATTGTCACCCTGCTTATTTAACTTATATGCAGAGTACATCATGAGAAACGCTGAGCTGGAGGAAGCACAAGCTGGAATCAAGAATGCCAGGAGAAATATCAACAACCTCAGATATGCAGATGACACCAACCTTATGGCAGAAAGTGAAGAAGAACTAAAGAGCCTCTTGATGAAAGGGAAAGAGGAGAGTGAAAAAGTTGGCTTAAAGCTCAACATTCAGAAAACTAAGATCATGGCATCTGGTCCCATCACTTCGTGGCAAATAGATGGGGAAACAGTGGGAACAGGGACAGACTTTATTTTTCTGGGCTCCAAAATCACTGCAGATGGTGATTGCAGCCATGAAATTAAAAGATGCTTACTCCTTGTAAGGAAAGTTACGACCAACCTAGATAGCATATTAAAAGCAGAGACATTACTTTGCCAACAAAGGTCCGTCTGGTCAAGGCTATGGTTTTTCCAGTAGTCATGTGTGGATTTGAGAGTTGGACTGTGAAGAAAGCTGAGCACTGAAAAATTGGTGCTTTCAAACTGTGGTGTTGGAGAAGACTCTTGAGAGTCCCTTGGAATGCAAGGAAATCCAACCAGTCCATCCTAAAGATCAGTCCTGGGTGTTCACTGGAAGGACTGATGTTGAAGCTGAAACTCCAATACTTTGGCCACCCAATGCGAAGAGCTGACTCATTGGAAAAGACCCTGATGCTGGTAAAGATTGAGGGCAGGAGGAGAGGGGGACGACAGAGGATGAGATGGTTGTATGGCGTCACTGACTCAATGCACATGGGTTTGGGTGGACTCCATGAGTTGCTGATGGACAGGGAGGCCTGGCGTGCTGTGGTTCATGGGGCTGCAAAGAGTCAGACATAACTGAGCGACTGAACTGACTGACATAGTGATCTGACATTCACACATATTATAAAATGATCACAATAAACCTAGTAACCATCTATCGCCATACAAAGTTATTACAATACTATTGACAGTATTCCTTATACTATAGAAATGACATCCCCCTGCCATGATTTATTTTATAACTAGAGGTTTGTATCTCTTAATTCCTTTCATCTATTTTACACCTTCCACCTGCCTCCCCTCTGGCAATCTCCTATTTTGTCTTCTCTACCTATAATCTGTTTTCCTTTGGGGAATTTTTTTGGCTGCACTCCATGACATGCAGAACTGCCCCCAACCAGATATCAAACCCGTGCCCACTGCAGTGGACATGTGGAGTCTTAACCACTGGACCACCAAGGAAATCCTGTTGTCATTTTGTCTTGTTTTGTTTGTTTTAATGTGGATTTTAAAACAAGGAATTTCAATCCTACACACACACACACACACACACACACACACACACCCCAAACACACATACACTTTACTCCCATAGTAACAGTTCCAGGTTGGTCAAGTTTAAGGACACTAGCCACACTGCTAGTAAAAAGAGTATATAAATGTGTCAGCAGAGGAGCTAAAAGTCAAGTACACATGTAAGGGTACAGAAGGGATCTCTTTTTTATTGGACTAGCATTTTTCTGTGGGAAAATAAGACTTATGAGACTGAGAATCTGGTGCCCTAACTAAAAATAAAGGAATTATGAAACCAACTAAGGGAAGATCACGCCGAAAGACAGAAGATTAAGCTGTAAAAGAAAGTGAGGTAGTGAAGAAAAATCTGATCCATACTGGATGTTTATGAGCTAAGCTGAAAACAGAGATGTCTCAGAAGCTTAACTACTTGAACAGAGGCCACCAAGCTAATTTTCTCTAAGTGGGACTGGCTTGGAAAATGGTACAATGGTACAATCTGGGACATGATTTTATACATCAATTTTAAAATAATACAGAAACAGATATCCAAGGTTTTGTACCAGTAGGTTGAAATCAAAATGTATATCTTACCTGTTTCATTATCCCCAGATCTTAACACTATTGTTTGCTTTTGCTAGGGATCAAAGACCTGTTCTCAATAATCAATTCTAGTGAAGAAATTTCTTGAGAAAGCAGCAATTGGACTTCAGTGAAAACATAGGGGAAGAAAGAAGTCATGTGAGTTAAAACAGGGCTGTAGAATGTTGAATCATGTTCCCCCAAAACATCTGTTCAAATCCGAACCCCCAGCACATCTGAATGTGACCTTATTTAAAATAGAGTTTTTGCATATACAATAAAGATGTTAAGATGAAGTTACACTAGATTAGGACAGACACAGAGAGGGATAGAGAAAGGGGAGTTCATGGGATGATGGAGGAAGAGACTGGAGTGATGCAACCACAAGCCAAAGGATGCCAAGGATTGCCAGCAATTCCCAGAAGCCAGGAAAAAAGGCATGGAACAGATTCTCTCTCAGGGCCACCAGAAGGAACCAACATTGTCAACCTGTTGATTTTGGACTTCTAACCTCCAGCGCTGTGAGAGAATATATTTCTGTTGTTTTTTTTTAAGCCACCAAGGTAGTGGTAAATTTTTATGGCAGCACTAGGAAACTTAATAAAATACCAGCTGTACTTCGTTTGATCTTTGATTGCTTTACAAAGTGCTTAACAAATAACAAAAAAACTAATTTTTATAAAGGGTTACGTTGAAAGAGAATCCATGTAGACTGGAGAATGTCACAACAACATAAGTATCTCTTATTTGAATGAGGCCACACCCATCACAGATACCCTATGCTAGGAGGTATCTAGGAGGGTTGAAGCCTATTAGCACAGGAGCACCAAGAGCAGAGACGAGGTCCAGCCGCCTTGTTTTCTAGCCTTATGAGATGAGCAATGCACCATCCATAATGCTTGGTGAATGTGGCCTTGATGAGTGCTATTCAGGGAGCCTGGAAAATAAAACCAGGCCAGCCTCTCCACAACTCTGAACAGCTGTTGGGAAGCCAACAAGATGGGGCCATCTGAACATGCCCTCACCAAGTTCATTAGGACATGCCAGTACATATTATTATAACTGAAAATCATAAGCCAAAAAAGACTCTTTAGGGAATAGGTTATTATCACCAGGCCGTTCAGTAACATAGCTTCTCACAGATGCTGTTAACTATATCACTATCCTTGGACAAAGCTGAACTACGATGACCTTCTTTTCCAATTATAACAATCACATCTTTGCATGCAATTTTTCTTGAAATGTGATGAATTCACAAGTTTGTCAAAAATGAAAAGCATTTTTGTCTACTCTCAAAAATGAAAGCATTTCTTTTAGCAAAAGCTAAGTATAATTTTACAGGGAATTTCCCAGTGTTAGGAAGAAGGAATACAATATTTTTTTAAGTAATTATTTGAAGCTATTTATTGCTTTTTTTTTTTTTTTTTTTTTTTGGCTTCTTAAATTACCAGGGAACAAACTACATATTCCCTTAAATTTGACTGAAATGAAATGTTTTTACAAGTCAGCTTTTCTAAAAAGATATATAAAGGGTTTAAGGGTATACAGGAAAAAATACTTAAAAGAAAAAGGGGAAAAATAAAATTTTTTAATTCAAGTGTAGTTTGGTATTTCTGTTCAGTTCAGTTCAGTTGCTAGTCATGTCTGACTCTTTGCGACCCCATGAACCACAGCACTCCAGGCCTCCCTGTCCATCACCAACTCCCAGAGTTTACACAAACTCATGTCTGTTGAGTAAGTGATGCCATCCAACCATCTCATCCTCTGTTGTCCCCTTCTCCTCCTGCCTCCAATCTTTCCCAGTATTAGGGTCTTTTCAAATGAGTCAGCTCTTCACCTCAGGTGGCCAAAGTATTAGAGTTTCAGCTTCAACATCAGTCCCTCCAATGAACACCCAGGACTGATCTCCTTTAGGATCGACTGGTTGGATCTCCTTGCAGTCCAAGGGACTCCCTAGAGTCTTCTCCAACACCACAGTTCAAAAGCATCAATTCTTCTGAGCTCAGCTTTCTTTATAGTCCAACTCTCACATCCATACATGACTACTGGAAAAACCATAGCCTTAACTAGACAGACTTTTGTTGGCAAAGTAATGTCTCTGCTTTTAATATGCTATCTAGGTTGGTCATAACTTTCCTTACAAGAAGCAAGCCTCTTTTAATTTCATGGCTGCAGTCACCATCTGCAGTTGTTTTGGAGCCCAGAAAAATAAAGTCAGCCACTGTTTCCACTGTTTCCCCACCTATTTGTCATGAAGTGATGGGACCAGATGCCATGATCTTAGTTTTCTGACTGTTGAGCTTTTAAGCCAATTTTTTCACTCTCCTCTTTCACTTTCATCAAGGGGCTGTTTAGTTCTTCTTCACTTTCTGCCATAAGGTTGGTGTCATCTGCATATCTGAGGTTGTTGATATTTCTCCTGGCAATCTGATTCCAGCTTGTTCTTCATCCAGCCTAGCATTTCTCATGATGTACTCTGCATATAAGTTAAATAAGCAGGGGTGACAATATACAGCCTTGATGTACTCCTTTCCCAATTTGGAACCAGTTATTGTTCCATGTCCAGTTCTAACTGCTGCTTGCTGACCTGCATATAGATTTCTCAAGAGGCAGGTCAGGTGGTCTGGTATTCCCATCTCTTTCAGAATTTTCCAGTTTGTTGTGATCCACACAGTCAAAGGCTTTGGCATAGTCAATAAAGCAGAAGTAGATATTTTCCTGGAACTCTTGCTTTTTCGATGATCCAATGGATATTGGCAATTTGATCTCTGGTTCCTCTAAGTCCAGCTTGAACATCTGGAAGTTCTCAGTTCACATACTGTTAAATCCTGGCTTGAAGAATTTTGAGCATTACTTTACTAGTGTGTGAGATGAGTGCAATTGTGCGGTAGTTTGAGCATTCTTTGGCATGCCTTTCTTTGGGATTGGAATGAAAACTGACCTTTTCCAGTCCTGTGGCCACTGCTGAGTTTTCCAAGTTTGCTGGTATATGGAGTGTGGCGCTTTCACAGCATCATCTTTTAGGATTTGAAATAGTTCAACTGGAATTCCATCACCTCCACTAGCTTTGTTCATAGAGATGCTTCCTAAGGCCCACTTGACTTCACATTCCAGGATGTCTGGCTATAGGTGAGTGATCACACCATCGTGATTATCTGGATCGTAAAGATCTTTTTTGTACAGTTCTTCTGTGTATTCTTGCCACCTCTTCTTAATATCTTCTGCTTTTGTTAGGTCCATACCATTTCTGTCCTTTATTGAGCCCATCTTTGCATAAAATGTTCCCTTGGTATCTCTAATTTTCTTGAAGAGCTCTCTAGTCTTTCCCATTCTGTTGTTTTCCTCTATTTCTTTGCACTGATCCCTGAGGAAGGCTTTCTTATCTCTCCTTGCTATTCTTTCGAACTCTGCATTCAAATGGGTATATCTTTCCTTTTCTACTTTGCTTTTCACATTTCTATATTCTGAAGTAAATTAAAACTCCCACCTTCAATCATTGGAGAAATGCAAATCAAAACTACAGTGAGATATCCTCTCACACTGTGGTCAGAATGGCCATTATCAAAAAACACTACAGACAATAAATGCTAGAGAGAGCATGCAGAAAAAGGGAGCCCTCCACACTGTCAGTGGGAACGTAAGTTAGTGCAGCCACTATGAAAACAGTATGGAGAGCTGCCATATCAACTGGCAATCCAACTCCTGGGCATATATCCAAAGAAAACTATAGTTTGAATGGATACATGTAACCCTATGTTCATAGCAGCATTATTCACAATAGCCAAGACATGGAAATAACCTAAATGCCATTGACAGATGAATGGATAAAGAAAATAAGTACATATACACAATGGAATGCCACTCAGCTATAGAAAGAATGAAATAATGCCATTTGCTGCAACATGGATGGATGTAGACATCATCATACTAAATGAAGTAAGTCAGAAAGAGAAAGACAAATACCATATGACATCACTTATCTGTGAAATTTAAAATATGACACAAATGAACTTATTTACAAGACAAAAATAGCCTCACAGACTTAGAGGACAGACGTGAGGTTCCCATGGGGGAGGAAGCATAGAGGAGGGGTGCAATGGGAGTTTAGGGTTAGCAGATGGAAATTATTCTCTATAGAAAGTGTAAACAACAAGGTCCTACTGTCTTGCACAGGGAACACTATTTAATACACTGTGATAAACCATAATGGAAAAGAATATGAAAAAGAATGTATATATAACTGAATCACTTTGCTGAATAGCAGAAGTTAACACAAGATTGTAAATAAACTATACTTCAGTAAAATAAATTTTCAAAATAAAAAAGCTTTTCAACTTCAAGAACATCAAATAAATGTTGCATTTTAAACATATATTTCACTTTTACATAAATGATGCCAAATAAATTGATGAGATATCAAATCTGTGTAGAATCATTCCTTTCTTAATGAAGAGGATTCATTTCTGTGATATTCTTTTTTGTCAGTAACTCTGTTAACCAAAAGCAAAACAACAAAAGAACCAGAGAGTTGCCTTCTGCAATACAGATAACAGGAAAAATAAAGGGATTATTTACCAGTATATAAAATATTGTTAAATGTGACAGTACTCATCAAATATATATGCAGGTATCTTGAGGCTAGAGAACAGCATGTCACAGTTTCAAAAAAAAAAATGCTAAAAGAGAAACATGTAGTCTAGAGCAAATGCTTGAGTATCCACAAGTGCAGATTAAGGTTGGCTTTCCAAAACAACATTTCTCTGGATTCTAGGATCCTACAGTATGGTAAATATATATACATCTCCCCAAAATTCTACAGTTTGGTTAGTATTTAAGACAACTTCCAGCTAGCCTACATACAGAAGCTTTTTATATTCTGGAAAGCTCAACTAAAAGTAAAGCAATATAGGGACTATCTTCCATAGCAAATGGGTAGATGTAGCCAACACTTACCAATTTGTCTATCTAAAGTCTACCTGTCAATACATATGCTTACAACATTGGCCCCTCAGAAAACATGCCTTTAAAATGCATTATTACTTGTCTGGCCTGGGTTGAGATAGTTTGGTTGTACCTGAGTTGGGTCCTTTATCCCAGTAGGACAATGAGTTTCTTCCCAGGGGACTTGGAATTAAGCCCACAATATAATAAACATGGTTTGGCTGGTTTCTTAAATGAACAAAATATAAGCTTAAGAGCAATAAGAATTATTTCTTGCTATGTATATTAGGTAATTGCAGGTTTCTAGTAAAAGAAAAATGTAGAAAATTGAAAATAAGAAGGAAAAGCAGGAGATGCATGCAAAGAAAGAAAAATAAGAGAAAGTCTTATCTGGCATTCACATTTCTGATTCCAGTTTGTTTCTGAGGACCAGCTGCAACCTGTATTACAAAATGATCTTTTAAAAAGTTTCCACCTTTTATTTAAGATATTTGATAGAATTTTATTATTTTCAATTACAGAATGCCAAGTATACAGAAACTGGTAGCAAGATGAGTCAAAAGAAAGAGTGACATGGTAGAATTTCAACAATCCCAGGTTGAGTCATCCACAATTCTCGCCATGCCTTATAACACAAGAAAAACTAGACCTATGAGTATCAGAGTAAAATAATTTAAAAATATATAAAGAACAACAACCAAAAAGAAGATCTTAAAAGCGGTCAAAGATAAAAGACACTTTACCTTCAAAGAAGCAACAATATGATTGACAGTTAACTTCTCAATGGAAATAATACAAGCCACAGGATAATGGAATAGTGGCATTTTTTAAAGTTCTGAAAGAAAAAAAAATGCCAACCTCAAATTTAAAGCACATTGAAGAAGCGAGAGAAGAAAACTCTTCTTAATATGCCAACAAATGTGGAAGCACTTCAGAATTTTGAAGCTATCACCTCATTACCACACAGATTACTTATCAATGATAAAGGGAAAATGGTACCTATATAATAAGAGATCTGGCAATCACCATCTCAAGCAAATGGTCAAGCTGAGAATCACTAATATTAAGCAACCTAACCTTATGTGCCTTTCAATGTACTACAATATCACCTATAATATCATAGCCCTATGAAGTATCTATGCACAAAAAAAAAAATACTAACCTGAATAAAAATCAAGTCTCTAGACATAACTAACAAGTTCCTAGAATTTCACAAGTTAGAGGAACAATTAAATGAGATCATGTGGGGAAAAACAATCAAACAAATTCAAAATAAAGGGCAACCTTACTACTACTGGCCTGGATTGTTCAAAAGATCATGTCACTTTTTTTTTTTTAGTAGGAAATGGTTCTAGACTAAAGAATAATCAAAGTCAGTGTGTGTAACTTGGTTGAAACATCATTCTGTAAAAAAAAAAAAAAATCTATAAAAGATATACTTGGGAAAATTGGAGAAATTTTGGACTGAAAATCAGAATGTGTTGAATTATTTTAATGTTCTTATGTGTGATGATATCATTGTATATTTATGTAGCAGAATTCTTTGTTTTTAGGATATTTCTGCTGAAATATTTAGGATAACGTGTCATGATGTCTAAAATATACTTTCTAATGATGAAGGAAACACAGATTGAATTGTTGAAATCTAGGTGAAGAATATATTTAAATCTATTTTGCTATTCTTTCCCTTTGTTAAGTGTTTAAACTTTTCCCTACTTAAAATAGAAGAGGGGGAAAAATAACTTTTTAGCTCCTTTTAAAGGAACTTAACCAGAGGTAATTATTTGATACAAATGGCAAAATCCAATACAAAATGGTTTGGGAATGGGGGGGAGGGGCATTTATTCATTCTTATTAGTAGAATAAATACAATTTCAGATATGAAATCTTTCTGGCCCATCTCTTGGCTGTTTCTGCTGAGGTAAGCTTACAAGGTGAATGGAAATCAGTAGAAACTTCTCATTTACATCCTAGCTGTTTAGCAGTCCTGGCAAATAGAATACCTCTTTCAATTAATTCCAGCAAAATCCTTCAGCCTAGTTTATATCACACCTCTGATATAAACCATTGTACTAAAAGATTGAATATGCCAAGGGGCAAGATTTGAGACAAGTGCCTAACCTTTACAATCATGGGTGGAGTTAACTCTACTAACTGAAAGTGATTAAGGGTGGTTATTCACAGGTTAACAGAAAGAAAAATATGGTAAATCTGGTTATTATAACCAGAAAGTCTTTTTGGCGGGTGGGGGGGGCGGCGGTAGATATATGGGTAAAATAATGACCATCTGCAGATTCTTTCCTCTTTAATGGGGGTTTGAGGGGTACAGAGACTTGAACTGTACCCAACATCCAAGTAGGGATTAACCCCCAACAAGGTAGGCCCAGAGAGAGAAGACTGGTAACAGAAAATTGTTTTAGCACATGTATCAAATAGGAAGATTTAAACTAACAGACACAGAAGAACTGAATAAAATATGTGCAAAGGAAATTTCTAATGCTGACATCTTTGAGGCACCTGCAAATGCAAAGTCTCTTCCACATGGCCTTAAAACCTGCCCCTCATCACCTGGTTTTCGGGGTCTTCTCTACAGAGACTCTTCTCTTAGAGCCCCATTGACTTTCCAGGTGGCCCTTTTGGCAAACCCCCCACATGTTCCTTCCAGAGATGGGCAGCTCCTTCTCCTGCATGACTCCATCTAACTCAGGCAAGACATCCACGCATGAATGGCAGCAGAAGATCCATTATTGCCACACACTGCGACCATTCTATCTTTCCTTGCCTGGCTGTCAGAGTAGCTTGTTAGCCAAAGCCCTTGGCCTTTCCATTTCTCAGGCAAGGGTCAAGTCCTAGTCTCTTCTGCTTTTTCACCCTCATGGGGACCAATAACAAGAGATCCATGCTCCCTTCAAAATCCTCTCCCTTGGTACAAACTGAGGGGCAAGTTCCCCCCACCACGAGTAAACAAAATGTCATAGATCCTCCAAAAGCTTTTCTAAAAATACTCTCTCTCTTCACTTTAATCTCAACCCATTTTTTCTCATAAAGGAATGTTGAGTGAGAGTTTATAAAACTGAATTTTGTGATATCTCTTTCGCAAATTGGGCCATAGTGACTTAGCAGGACCCTCCCTCCTTAGAAGTGATAATTCGCCATCTATTACTTTTATTTCGTGGGTCTTTAGTCAGTCCTAAGATGCCAAGAATCCCATATTAACATCCTATTACATTTGACTGGTTTAGCCCAATACCACTTTATCCTGAGAATGATATCTTACCAACCAAACAATGGTGGAGCTATAGTTTTCAGGGAGAAAGGCCATCTGGTAGATAACCGTGTATCTCAGAGCAGAATTCACATTTTTACCTAGGACAGTCCTATTTACATTCAAACAACTGGGGGATAATGGAAACTATACTAGGAAGTTTTATTGTCTTGGAGGGTGTTTGAATGTAAATAGATGCTGTTAACATTTGGATTTTTGTACACAGGCCACTAGACTCTAAGCTGCTAAGCGGCTAAGCATTTCTGTGTTTCCTAACTGCCATATTTCCAGGACCTGGCATGCAGCCCAAGGTCTATAAAAACTTATTGATTGGCTGACTACAGACCAGTTACTTCATTATACAAGAGTTTGTTCTCAAAGAATTCATTAATGCCAATATCCTTGCATATGTGATTGCATAATATAAACATGAACAATGCATTCTATACATTTTAACTCCTGTTCTCAGAATGTTCTTGCCAGGCTGTGTCATTTGTCAAGAGTTAAATTTTAAGAGTTTCTGTATAAATATAATTTAAGTCTGCAATCCAATTAACACATTAAAAGTTGACAGATTTTTTGCTAAAAAAATAACCATTTGTCATGTATTCTGTGCCCTGATATTATCCCCACAGATATATAAGGCTAAAAAAGGCCACCTATTACTGGAGAGATGTATCTAAAAAATCTCTCAGGCTGCCTGTAATAATCTCCATTATGTATAATGACCATTTTGATAATAGTCTTTAGAAGAGGTAATGGCCCTGCTGAACGGTTATTACCTGTCTGTTCATGCTGGAAGCAAGATGCAGAAGCCAGAGGGGACAGTCAAATGGTCCTTGTGGTGTATTCTGAGGAAATAAGAAATATTTAACAGAATGCAAGAAACAGACAAGCGAGCGCCTTTTGCGGCAGAACTAGCCGCCTCTCTGCCACAAGCCTTCCTGAATTTCATAATTTAAAGCAAATGCTCCCAATAATGGATCTGCTCTCAGCCTTCAGACCAATTTCATCTGAAGCATCACTAGCTGGTCTATTAAGACAAAGGGGAAACGGCAACTGAACATTATCATATTCCTTCCTGTATTATCGTTAGAGGGTAGACTCAGGATGACAGTGACTGCAGTGGGGGTAAGGGATTGTTTCTGACCAGCCCTGAAAAGGAACACCTATCTGTGGCTTAGGTCAAACTGAGGGACCATATTTGATCCAGCCTCAGCCACAACTGTAACTAGAAAGCATACCACCCCACCCCTCTGCAAAAGGTAATTTCAGAATCTCAATAGCTTCATGCCCATGGGGCAAACATCAGGCCCCATTCTCCTGGGAACAGACTTTATAAACCTCACAGAAGGCTCCCCTTTATCTCTACTTAAGCCATCTTATGTTTCCACTAAAATAGAGGAGGGAATACATTTGGCTTAAGGTGCAACATAGGCTTTGAATGGGAAAGATGGTCTGAATGAGACTTTCTCTGAGAGGGTTCTGCAGAATAAGGTCATGAGTTGTTCAAAGACATTATTAGTGACGGAGGCAGAGTGTGAATTCCATGGTCCAATAAAATGGGAAAATTCTGGGTTAAAGCAATGTATATATAAACAAATGGTTCTGTTTTTGCAACAAGACTTCTTAGAGGCTTTCCCATGTTTGTGTACATTGTGAATCTACAAAAGGGGGATGATATAATATAGGTAGTGTTTCCCCAAGGGAATTCACCCAAGGGCATTTTATTTATTTATAGAAATACATGAGATAGTATCTGCCATTGTTCTGTATCTGCACTTTCCAGTATAGCAGCCATTAACCACACATAGCTACTTAAATTTGAATTAATTAAAATTAAATCATATTTAAAACTCAGCTCCTCAGTCACACAATTCAGAACGCAAGCACTCAATTAGTCACAAGTGGCTACTGGCAACTATACTAAAAAGTGTAGATATAAAACATTTTCACCACTGCAAAAAAGTTTTATTGGGCCACACTGCTCTAAATAACAGGTGACATTTTGGACTGAATTTGAAATGCAGCTTTTTACTGCTCAATTAATAATTGTTGGAAAACATATATTCATTCTCAAAATAAATTTTCCCTCCCCCACAAAAAGAAAATGGAAACTAGAGCTGATATCCTTACCCATCTGAAATTCACACAAACTATAGCACTTATGGAGACAAAAATGTAAGTAGCCTGGAAAACTGAAGAAATTTGGGAAGGTCTGAAATCAGAGAATCCTCCAAGGACAGCAAGCAAAGAAAGGCTCAAAGGTGAGAAGTGGAGAAAACTGACTTGGGGCAGAAGTGCTTGGAGAACAAAGGTTAAAAGAATCACGTAAATCTGTTCAAACCAATCATTGATCTGCAATTGAAGCATTCCCTGTGAAATTCCAAATGGTGACTATTGCTCTCTTCTAAGGACTATAATTTAGAAAATTTTCTTTTATTGATTTTTGCTGGGCCCAAAGAGGGAAATTGATTTGAATTACATAATGCTTAGCATAGCTCTTGGCACACTATAAATAAATATTCAAGATATATAAGTTGGAGAACAGAAAAACTTCAATATGACAAACATTTTTAAGAATCTCATATGCTAAATAGTGTGCTAAGGAGTGATACAAAGATACATGAGATTTCACCACTGCTCTCAAAATGCTCATACTCGTTCAAGTAGAAAAACAAATTTGCCATCAATTCAAGACTATATGAAAAGAGACATAAATAAAGCATGTAGAACGTGAAATGAGGTTGAGGCCACTTCCAGACAAGATTATGAGGAAAAGTTTCATGGAAAAGGTGACATTGGAAATGTATCTTTAACCATTAAAATTTTAATTAGTTGAGCTGAAGGAGCAAAAAATGTGTATGCTGTAAGAAAACCCAGAAACAGGGGTTGATATAAAAATTTACCAATATTTATAGTGAAATTCAAGCTTAAACTTTTCCATAAATCCTATGTTAACTATCCCAATCTTCACAGGTATAGTAAAGTGGAAAAAACCTTTAGTCACTTGCCAGGTCTGGAATTGGAAGTAACTACGACTTTCAAGATGGAGCCTGTGGTTCATGGGTACTAAGTCACCTCAGCTGTGTCTGACTCTTTGCAACCCTATGGACTGGGGCCCATCAGGCTCCTCTCCATGGGATTCTCCAGGTAAGAATACTGGAGAGGGTTGCCATGCCCTCACCCAAGGGGTCTTCCTGACCCAGGAATCTAATCCACATCTCCTATGTCTTCTGCGTTCGCAGGTGGGTTCTTTACCACTAGAACCACCTGGGAAGCCCATAGCCTGTGTTTTGAAACCCAAAACCCACATTTTTCTACTGAAAACAAGACATAAGATCTACTAAAAGGGGTTGCAATAAATCTCTGAACATAGAAATGGAATTCTAGTCTATAGAAATCATCTCATTCCTCATATTGACACTTTCTTTCATGAAAATAACCTGGAGTTTGCATGACCACATATTCTCCTATTTTCTAGAACAATGAACACATCATTATAAAAATAAAGTCTCTCTCTGCTTTAAAGCAGAGGCCTGGTGGCCCAGAGACTGAACCCAGGTCTCCCACATTGTGGGCAGACGCTTTACCGTCTGAGCCACCAGGGAAAGGTTAAGAATTTCCAAAAACAAAGACATCAAGTCAGTGACAGCATTAGACCTAGACTTAAGGAGACCTGGGTTTAGGGTTATCTAATGATCCTGGTGGCTCAGATGGTAAAGCGTCTGCCTACAACGCAGGAGACCCGGGTTCGATCCCTGGGTCGGGAAGATCCCCTGGAGAAGGAAATGGCAACCCACTCCAGTATTCTTGCCTGGAAAATCCCATGGGCTGAGGATCCTGGTAGGCTATAGTCCCTGAGGTCGCAAAAAGTCGGGCATGACTGAGCGACTTCACAATGATAGTCTAGTCCTAAGACTAAAATTACAAACATAATTCAAATAATACAACAGGTAAGGAAAATTTGCATTCCCTTCCAGGGTCAGGATTTAGAAAAACATACAAATAAAATGGATTTCAGATAAACTGAAAAAATGCAAATTTGTAACACAAAAACTGTATCTTTAAACTTCTGATGCTCACATAGATATCATTTCTGGAAGTAGAACTAATGTTGAAATATTTGAAACAAAAATATAAATTTTATATAAATCAAAGGTTCATGAATTGTTCTGACTTTTGTTTTATTTATTTAATGTGGTTCAATTTTAAGAGGAGAAGAAAGTTTTCTTGCTCCCTAAAAATAATTCTTCATTAGCTTATTAATTGCTCTAAAATTGCATCTCTGGCATTTTATTTCCTTGGTTCAAGATTTCAATTTCTGATAAAAATGCAAATGTCCTAAGAAGTCTAAGAGTTTTAGCTGTTGTCAGGTTTTTACACTTTTAGCTGCCAGAAGGGTACAGTCCCTTTTTTGAGAACAGATTTGGAAAGTGAACTTGAAGCAGAAGGAAAGAGGCTTCTTAATAAATGGCTGGGTCTTCAATAACAAGTATCATCTGCTTCACACTTTTTCCTAGAGCCAGTATGACACATGTCACCACCAGAAAGAAACACAACTTGGCAAGACCTTATAATAATGAGGGGTTATTTACAAGATATGCTCCCGCTCAGCATCAAAATCATAACTACAATTGGCAGGTGAGATATACCTGTCTACCTGTTTTTTTCTAAGCAATTTGAACTGTAATGTCATTTTCCTAAATCAAAGCTTTGAATAGTAGTGGCAAAAAATCTCAGTCTTGCATTCTGCAATTTCTCAAAGATTTTAAAGACAACTACAGTTCTACCATTGCAGCTATCCAAGTTTCTGTAATACACTGCACAGAATTGTGTACCTGCTAGAAATTTATATATACATTTGCAAACCATGCCTCTCCTAATCTCGGGGGAGGGGAGTGTGTCTGCTGCCTAGTCTCACTATTAGGAGTCTCTTTATTGTGTGACAGCTCTTGGCTTTTTAATTTGCGAAGAATAGTGAAGACTGAGAACAATGGGAAAAAAAATTTTCTCAATGCTTAGAAGTCATAAAATTTGTCATACTCTGAGTCATATTATTGAAACCAACTTTTCTGTTCATTGTCTTTTCTGTAATTTAAACAATTTTTAGCCATGCTCTCTTTGTGATAGCCCACACTAATAGAAATGAACAGAAAAAAATGGTGATGAACGGAAATCTCAGTTGGCATAAAAGACTAATGCATTCATGAAGGAACTCACAGCTTAAATTCACACTTAGCTGGAAACACCCTCAGCTCTACCTCCATGAGGTCATGTCCCTTTAGGGAAACTTCTTATTCATTTCACATGGCGATTTTGGGTGAATGCTCATTTCCGGGGATTTGGGGTTGAAGACACATGCTTGCAAACTCAACCAGTTTGTTTTGATTCTGTCTGTCACTTCTGAAGAAGTCAGTGTTAAAAATGTCAATGTCTATAAGGGTGAGAGTATGTGACAGAACTATTCAGACACAGATGGAAGCTCTCCTCAACCTCAACTTTTCCATTTATGAAATGAAATTTGAAGTGCTTCTAACTTTAAAATGAGATCTCTCTGAAGAGAGAGTAAGGGAGTATCAGAGGCACATGCTGATCATTACCAAACACTAGTAAAGTATGATGGAAAATAGAACAATACAAGAGTTAAAAGCAAGATACAGTGGTGAAGTATTGTTTACAGAATATGTTAAAATGATACTAAGATTTTAATTTCTGAGGCTATTATTTGAAAGCCATAAATCGGTTTTAAATCTGAGTAGGAACAAATAATTCATCTTCTTATAAGGCTTTTTTATAACATAAATTATGAAATCCATAGAGATAACTCAATTGCAACACACTGAATAAATTAAAATGCATTATACATGATGTAAAAGGTATTACACATAGTGAAATAGATGCAATGTAATTAACATATAAACAAATGGCTCAACATTTTTGTCTAATATATCTGTGACATTAATTTTAAATGGAATCTAGATTGTTATTATAAAGTTTCACAGAATTGGTAATTTTCATCCTAACATTCACAATTAGGTAATTTGAAAAGATGTCTTAGTTTCTTTCCTGGGTAATGAAAATTTTTTAAAATGTTGTTTCTCAGCTCAGTCAGTGAGAGTCTCTATAATGCTGCCTTGAGTGCAAACTTTAGCTGGAAATTTTTCTGCAGAGCCATGAGAAAACTTTTCATAATAGAAATAACATTAAGGCAACTGAAAGCAGTGTTTTCACCTTCCCTTGGGACCAGCCATACAGTCATGACCAGACTCTTGCCCTTCCCACATCTTATGAAGCTCTCCAACTACTTGGATTGCCAAAGCATTCATGCAAGGGAATAATGATTTGAAAATAAAAGGAGAAAGAGAACTAAGGAGTATATGATTAGTCTGACTTTAGAGGGTGCCAACAAAAAGAAAAATGAGTCAGTGCTGGCTTCCAGAATTTATCTAGAAATTAATAGATGGTTTGAATCAGTATTTTAAGAAAGGAAAGGGAAGTATTAATTTCTCATGCCTTAAACTATTTGTGATTTTATTTCAAAGACTGCAAACTAAAATTCACACTACTAAACAAATACTAAATGATATTTTAAACTGTAGATAGTTCTTGATTAAGACAGAAATCAAAATTTCTAATACGAGGTAGTCAGAAGGAAATGAACAACATTTGGTTACAAGCCCCAGTTCACTGCAGTTTCATGATACTATCTCCCATTATGATGTAAATTTATGTAGGAATACTGAGACTACTTTGTTATAAAGAAGAGCAATTTTTTTATATGGCTTAACATTTCAGAATGTGAAATGCCTTTAAAATCATGAAGTACAACTACAAATTCAATGCTTGAATTCCCTTTAGAAGCCTGTAAGTTCTAAATACAGAGTTGGAGGTGGGATTGAGGATGAAGGTGGTGGTGACACTCTTCTAAACTTCTCTCCAGGTGTCCATGAAGATATGAATGACTACCAAACACAAAATGGAGAAGACTCTTTTTTATTTCTTATCTATATGCCTTCCAAGAATTTTATCTTGGATACAAAGATACCTTATTGGCAGGAAACTGCCAAAGTAGTTGGAACTTTTATATTTACTTTTAATCTGCTGGAGCATTGTAGTATAGTTCAGAGCAATAAGCAATTATTAAGATTCTACCAAATATCAGGCATCATGCTGGCAAAGTCAGCTAGTAGAGACCATCATTACTTGACCAAGGTGACATCTTGTGAGCAGTTATTCATACCATCATGAATTTAATACCACTAACTCTTGAATTCTCATCTTCAGCTTCGACCTCACCACTGGGTTTCAGATTCACCCAACCACAACCTTGACACCTTCACTTCAAAGTATAACAAGCATCTCAAAATTAACATGGATAAAACAGAACTCTAATTTTCCCATGCAGTTATTTTCCTACCTCAGCTTTTCATATGCCCCAAAACAGTACATTCAGCTGAGCACAAAAGGTAGGCCTCATTCTTGGTTTCTTTTCCCTTGGCCCCCATATCCAACAATCCATCGGTAAGTTCTCTTGACTTGACTTCTAAGAATACACCAACTGCTCCCCGTTGTCATACCATCACCACCACACTTGTTTGCATCTGGACATCTGCAATAAACTACATTTAGTCCCCCTACAATATTCTTTGTCTCACTCCAAACCACTTCCCACTAGCATCAGCCAGAGTGATTTCTTTATAACACAAATGACGTGAAACCCCCACCTCATACCAGGGCCTATAAGATTATACTGATATTATGCTTGTCAGTTACCTCCCTTTCTGACCTTGTATAGTACGACCCTTCCCCTCATTGACTGTATTTATGCCACATTGATATAAAAGTTTCCTTGAACATGGAAAAAATAATTCCTGATATCCTTTGAGCCTGTGGTTCACTCGTTCACTCTCTTTGGAGATCCTTCCTTTGATCTAAAGACGACTACCTCTTTCCCATCATTCAGGCCTCAATTCAAATATCCCCTCCTCAGAGAGGCTCTCCAACCATTGTTTTTGTTGTTCAGTTGCTAAGTCATATCAACTCTATGTGACCCCATGGACTGTGGCATGCCAGGCTCTTCTGTCCTCCACTATCTCCTGGAGTTGCACAAACTTGTGTCCAATGAGTCAGTGATGTCATTGAACCGTCTCATCCTCTGTCACCCACTTCTCCTGCCTTCAATCATCCCCAGCATCAGGGTCTTTTCTAATGAGTTGGCCCTTTGCATCAGGTGGCTAAAATACCAGAGCTTCACCAACAGTCCTTTCAATGAATATTCATTGTTGGCTTTCCTTAGGATTGACTGATTTGATCTCCTTGCAGTCCAAGGAGTCTTGGCTCTTGGCTCTTGACTCTTGGCTCAAGAGTCTTCTGCAGCACCACAATTTAAAAGCATCAATTCCTTGGCACTCAGCCTTCTTTATGGTCCAACTCTCACATCCATACACAACTACTGGAAAAACCATAGCTTTGACTATGTGGACCTTTGTCAGCAAAGTGATGTCTCTGCTTTTTAATACGGTGTCTAGGTTTGTCATAGCTTTCCTTCCAGCCACCTCACTAGACAAACTTACCTTCACCCAAGTTACTGTCAATCATGCTACTCTGTTTTAGTAACTTCACAGCACTTAAAGGCATCTGAAATTACCTTTCATGTGTTTTCTTGTTTACTGTCTGCCTGTGTTTTTCCCCTCACTTCCTTGAGAATTTACTTGTGTATCACCTGTATTTCCATGGCCAAGAACATGACTGTCACCTGCTAGGTATTTAATACATATTTAATGAATAAATGAACCAATGCATGCATGAATGAAAATGCTAAGAAGGACCAGATACACCAAGAGAAAGAAACATACTTTGCAACCTAAGTACAAAGTAGCCAGAATGAAGAGTTACTTTGTATTGACCCTCAATCCAGCTCAGTGCAAAAGAACCACAGTTACAAACACAATCTATTTCAGACTCTGAGAGAAACTCAACCTCAAAAATACAGTCTCAGTGTCAGCACATGTCAGAAACTCCTCCTTCCCTTCCCATCAGGAATCTTGCCCTCCCTCAAATTCTTCCTCCACACTGCCACCAGTGTGATCTTTCTGAAATACAAATGTGAGCAGGTTACTCCCCTGCCTACACCACTTTGATATCCACCCATTCCTGCAGTGCTTTCAAATAGAATTTAAACTCCCTGATATAAAAGACTCCCATGGTCTGATCCCAGACTTTTTCACCAGCTTCATCTTTGACTAGTCCTCTTCACCTCTTCCCTCCAAACTCTTATTCTCTATACTACAAACTCAAAAATACATGCTGTTACAAAAGACCCTTCCATGGTGTGGCTCTGAGAATTTGTACACACTTTTCCCTCTACTTGGTGAAATGCCCTTTATTTCTTTTCTTTCTAATGAATTTCCATTTATCCTTCAAGACTCAGCTTAAGAATCACACCCCTCATATATATATATATATATATATATATATAGTGTGTGTGTGTGTGTGTATATATATATGTATATATATGTGTGTGTGTGTGTATATATGTATATATACACACATAATACATATACATACACACATACATACATACATACACAAACACACACACATACATTACAATGTACAAAGTAAATAACTAATGAGAATCTACTGTATAGCACAGGGAACTCTACTGGGTGCTCTGTGATGACTTAAATGGGAAGGAAACCCCAAAAAGAGGGAAGATGTGTATATGTACAACTGATTCAGGCTTCCCTGGTAAGTCAGCTGGTAAAAAAAAAAAAAAAAAAAAAAAATCCACCTGCAATGCAGAAGACCTGGGTTCGATCCCTGGGTTAGGACGATCCCCTGGAGGAGGGTATGGCAACCCACTCCAGCATTCTTGCCTGGAGAACGCCATGGACAGAGGAGCCTGGCGGGCTACAGTCTATAGCGTTGCACAGAGTCAGACATGACTGAGTGCCTAAGCACAGCACAGCGTAACTGATTCACTTTGCTGTAAGTGACATGGCGGTGGAAAGAAACTATACTCCAATCTAAGAGAAAAAAAAAAAAAAAAGAATCACCTCCCTGGCTAAACCCTATCAAATTTCCTCTTTCTCTCCCAATTTTACAGGATTTGACTATTTACTTCTTTTTCACTTCTCATATATACTATATGAGAAGAGTTTTATAGTAACTGTTTGGATATTTACAGAAATTTGATATACTCTTAAATTCTTAAATACTCTTAAATATGATATACTCTATGATATACTCTTAAATTCTTCTCTCCTCCAATTACTTCAACCCTTTCTTACATAACTGAGTTTACTCCAGACCAATTTTATTAAGGTTTGTGGATAGATTTCACATTCTTGTTAATTCCCTTAAAGTCGTATCCAAAGCCAAACACTGTACTTTTCATGCTTAAACAATAACTGAATACAAGCCCATGTGGGCATACACAGCGCCTATCTCATGACTATGTATCCATCACTTATCTGACTTTGTAGATCATCAACCAGTATTAACTGAGTTAATGAAAGAGAATGAGTGAATAGGAAAGTGTGATGAGTAAGATAAATGAATGGATAAAAAGTACAGTTAAATAATTATTTCCTTTCCTCTATTAACAGATAGTACAATGCACTCCAATTAGTACACCACTGGGTTATTTCTGCTTTTAAGTATCCACATAATACGGGAGGCTGAGGATTTATAAGTTTATAGTCACCTGATCATCCATATTTGGGCAGTTAGAGCACTGACCCAAACTTCATGGCATAAAATTTTTGCCTGTTAAGTTTGGTCTTGTTAGAATCATTCCATCTTTCCAGATCAAGAAATTTTTTAACTCTTTCATTGTTAAGTAATATTTCGCAATAGCCACATAATTGATGTGCATGTATTTATGTTGGCCTCGACATACACATGAGCAAAGGAAAATCTGCACCTACCTTAGATGCCAGCGCCCTCACAAACATCTCTTTAGCCTCTTTAGGTGTAAAGTTCATTCTATTGGAAAGAAATGGAAAGAAAATTGGCCTTGGGCTGCTGTGCACCTTTTTGTTTCATTCATTAGTATAATAATATCTACTACAAGTTGGGACTCTATTGCAGACTTGATGTTTTCTTAGTGCTTTATTTTTTTTCCATGAAAATATAATCTTGTGTTAAACCAAAAACACAAATATCATTTGCTCAAGAATCTCTAACATTTTTAAAAGTTAACTCTATCCTCTACAATACTAAAGACTTTTTAAAGAAATTCAACCACTGAGGCCTAAACTGTTCTCACAGCATTTGACAGTTCTAACTATATATATTTTTCAATGCCTTTGTGATTTGAGTAAAACTTCTTTCCTCCAGAACAGTGTAGGCCCTTTTTCTATCTTACCAGCCGCTGTTAATTTGCCCTTAGGCCATGTTGACTGACCTTCTTGCTTTGCTAGTTAGTGCAAAGGAGGATGCTAGACTCAGCATGTGTCAGTTCTAGGAAACTCAAGTGAACATCTCTTCCCAATTCTGATGTCATGGTGGTAGCTTGAAAATGGCTCCCTCAGGAGTATTTACCCCATGAATCTGGCAGGTTACAGTGATAGAAACCCATCAACACACCTCAGGGCTTTGCTGTCTCTGACCACTGAGTTCCCTAAGAAACTATTCATTGCCGTTGTTTTCTCCCCCTTCATCTTCTATTTTTTTTTCTTCCTTATCCGTCAAGATGAAAATAGGAGTGGAAAATGCCTTAGCTTTTTGTACAAAGAACAAAAGCAGTCATTTATTTTCAGGTTTATTAAAGTGTAAGATGTTTCAAGTGTATGTCATGGTAATTCGATATATGTATACATTGTGAAAGGATTACCATCATCCTTTTTACTGTCATTAATTACTATCTAATTAATATATCCATCACCACACATATTTATTTTGGGGGGGCTGAGAAAATTTAAATTCTACTGTCTTTGTAGATTTCTATATAATGTTAGCAACAACAGTCATCATGTTTTACATAAGATCTCAGACCTTATTCATCTTACAGCTAAATGTTTACACCCTTTTACCAATCTTTGCCTAATCCCCACACACCCAGCCCCTGGTAACTACTTTTTCACTCTCTATTTCTATGAGTTTGACTTTTTAAAAAATATATTCCATAGATAAATAATACCATGCAGCATTTATCTTTCTCTATCTGGATTACTTCACTTAGCCTATGTCCTCAAGAGCCATCCATGCTGCTGCAAATATCAAGATTTATTTTTTTCTCAAGACTATTTTTCTATTATAGACACACACACACACACACTTTTATCCATTTACCCATTGTTAGACACTTAGGTTGTTTCTGTATCTTGGCTACCATGAATAATCAAAAGTAGTCATCTTTTTAAAATATACCTTTGACAGTCATGGCAGACACATGATATAACAGTAAATTAAATAAGATAGTGATTCTTGCTGTTACATAAAAGTCCTACTGGTATGACAGTGCTGATCCACAAAGTCAAGAGAAGCCCAGGATCCTTCTATATTACTGTTCTACCATCCCTGAAGTACTGATACAAGATGGTCCAAGACAACTCATGCTGCAGCTAGTAGGAAAGGGAAGAGGTGAAGGGGAGGGCTTCCTCCCTTGAATAATGAAAGCAGGAAGTATAACTTCTTTCTGGTTACATATTATTCACAGGACCTGATCCCTGTGTAAGAAGTGGGGATCAGGAGACTATGAGCAGTGTCTACCACATGCCCATGTCTTTTAAAATTTTGTTTAACTATCCAAACAACTAGCAAGTGCGTATGATAAAAACTCTGAAGAGTACAAGAATCTCCAGTGGAAAATAAGTTGCCCTATCACCAGAGTCCTCCAATTCCTCAGTTCCCTGACACAGAGATAACCAGTTTTTCATATCTTGACAGAAATAATCTATGCATCAAGTCAAATTTTCAATATTTTCTTTGTTATGGACCTTCCTATTTTTCTGTCAGTCTCAACTAATTCTAGTCATTTCTCTCTTGAAATTATTCTCACAGGTTCCTATTACTCTTCTTGGCCAGCATTGGCTGAATGGCCTTCCTTCCATCACCTATGTCATCCTTATCCTCCATTTTACAATTTTATAGAGTTGGGTGTAGTTGATGAAGAATTTTAAACGGTCCATTTTACCAATAGGAATCAACCCTTTTGAGCCCATGTACTATCAGACTCTTATAAAAAAGAAAGAGGGGCAACTTTACTGATGCAGTGGGGAATGAAGGATGTAGCCTTGATCCTTTCCCTCCTATTTCTCCATCTCTGGTTCAAAAAAAAAAAAATTCTTACACAATGAGCAGTTTCTCCCTTCAGAGAGTTGCTAGTCCCAGTTTGGAGCAAGTGAGAGAAATCAATTTGAATGTCAATACATTATTCAAACATGATGAATCTAGAATTTGAATACAGCCCTGCTCTTGGCTGGGGTTGTATGCTTATTTCAGTGTTCACTTTCCAGTCCTGCTCCTGTGCATCAGAGCAGGGCCAGATCCTACCAGAAAACTGTCCCCAAGACTGCTGCATAAGATATAGAAGGAGAGCCTTCTATTGGCCCATTTACCCCTCAGATGAACTCCGAACAGTAGCAGTTCACTAGTGGCTGAGGCATCTGCTTTTGTTTGTTTAGGGAGATAAAGTCAATCAAATACTATGAATTTTTATAGCCACACAGTGTTAATCAATACCAAGGTAAATGGGAATCCATTTACCTGAAATAAAAATTTTACACCAAAATATGTTATTTATCTTACTTCTTGTGTTGTCAAATTTCCTCATGGGATGATAAGAATCTAGTTTTCAGAACTTCATCTTGCTCATGGTTTGTCCCTAATTTCTAAAATCCACTTTTCCTAAATCCAGGATTCTCTTCCCACTATGTCCCTTAAAAATATGTTTGCCTCTTGATAATATGCTCATCACACACAATTTCTGGAACTCAGCAGGCAGGAACTTAATAAATAAATTATACTGTCACACTGTTCCTCTGATTTGATTGGGATTAGGTCTGTAGTGGTGATCTTGTTGTCAGTTCTTTATTTGTGAAGAGATAATTTTACTGGGTAAGATAAGTCAAAAATAATTATATGCTCCACTTTGGCTGAATGAGCCTTTCAAACAATATCCTGTTAAAAAGAAAACCGTAGGCCCACAACGCAGATATTTATGCTAGGCCACACCACAAAACCAGGGCTTAATACCTAAGCTAACTGAAGCTTCAACCTCCCCCAGAAAAGCAGTCTTAGCCAGTCAGTCAGGAATTTTCTGGTCAGCACCAATGAGGTAATTTGTCACTTGGGTCCACTCCATGCAACAAAGGAAGATGAGGTAATCTACAACATAGACTCTTTCTGACCCCCACAGGCAGGTTATCTTAGCCTGAAATAGTTATCTTTGTTTATGACTTCCTTCTGTGTGTGATCACTCAGCCATGCCTGATTCTTTGAGTCCCCGTGGGCTGTAGCCCACCAGGCTCCTCTGTCTGTGGAGTTTTCCAGGCAAGAATATTGCAGCAAGTTGCCATTCCCTTCTCCAGGGGATCTTCCCGACCTAGGGATCAAACTTGCATCTCCTGCATTGACAGGCGGATTCTTTACCACTGAACCACCTGGGAAGCCCATGACTTCCTTGTCTTGCCTTTAAAAAAACTTTCCCTTTCTTTGGAGCTGCTCTCTGCTTGCTAGATAGGATGCTACCCAATTCATCAATTGTTCAATAAAACCAATTATATCTTTAAAATTTACTCTTTTGAATTTTTGTTTTTTAACAGATTTGGTGGCAGTGGCGGGATCCAAAGCAAACTTCTGATGGCTTCAGGAACTACAAAGAATATGGGCATCAATCTAAACTGGCTTTCCAGGTTGGTCAGCTTGACCTGGGAGACATACTTCTCTCTGGAACCTGAGCCCCTAGCTCTCGGTTCAGCCCATATTTCCCAGTTGTCTGAAACCCCTTGACTCAGCAGTAGTGCACAGTTCCCACGTACTGGGGCTTGCTGGTTTAGTCCTTTTTAGTCCTTTTCCCAGTTTCAGTCCGTAGTTCCCATTGACTGGAGTCTGCCAGTCCAGTCCAGGCTGGGAACTACTAGCAGTGTACATGGTCTTCTATTGGCCAGTCTGTAGTAACATTTCCTTGGTTGTTACTGGCGTGTTAAGGTGCACATGCTTGTTTGTCTTGTTTTGTGTAGAAAAAGACTAGCTAAAAGAGGTGGGATCTTTAATTTCTAAAGAGTCAAGCATGCCACCTTCTGGCACAACTGTTTATTTTATACCTAAAAACTATAATCCCAGAAGCTATAGATGTCTACAAAAATGTCAAAATCTTACTGTGTCCTGAGAGCTTGGCCTAGTAACCATCAGGTTGGGATTCTCAAAATATGGCCAGACAGAAGCCTGATTTGCATCCCAAATGTGGTTAAATATAGCTAGACTGAAATGTGGATTGTACTCCATTTGTGACTAGGCTTCTATCAAACTGCTCCTCACCCTCAGGGAAAGTTCAATAGTCAATATAAGGAATATTCCAATTAGACAAGATCATTTAAGAAGTGCACTTAGAAGCAAGGGATACCCATTTTCATTGATATGCAAAAGCCTCCAAAAGGCTTCAAAAGTCCAAAATAGCTTCATTAAAGTTTTACTGCATAAAGCTAAAGAAAAAAATTAAAGACATAAGAGGTACCAAAAACAAAAGATTATGAGAGGAACACAATCCTTACTGCTTCTCTCTTTCCTCTTTAAAGTATTATACTTATTCTAGTAATCCTGTCTGAATTGTCTTTCTACACTGAAGAGATCACAAGACCATAAACAAAAATTGTCCAAGTTAACTGCCTTACAGACAGCCCCATGTCTACTCTTGAAGGAGGCCCCCCCATAAAGGCCCTTCCCAGGGTTGACAGGACTCTTGAGGAATTTTCTAGTAAGCTGCTACATTATAGTCTTAAATAGCCAAGAGAAGCTAAAATTAAAATTAACTTAAAAAACTGGAGTCTGAAACCAACAAAACATGAGAACTCTTACCAGAGCCAGCTCTCCCATGTCTCTGTAGTGCACAAATAAGGAAAATAAGATTTCACGTTGTCCCTTCTTTTCTGATTCAAACACATCAGTTATTGATCCCTTCCCTCCCAGTGATATCTATCGCTTTCTTGCTTGTCCTGTTACCTGGCTTGGCTTTCAGCCTGCCCGGACACGCACATTGTCACTTCTTTCTTTTGACTGCCTTCGGGAGTGACTCAAGATCTTAAGAAGGTAGTATCTTGTGGATCCTTTCTGAGGACACCTCTTACATTCAAGTGGTTGTTCAACATTGCCAGAAACATGCTTGGCCTGGCCAACCTGACAAGATATCTGAAAGGATTTAATGAGTTTATAACCAAAGTTTGACCAAACTGGAAGTTAATATTCAGAGTTGCTAGAAAAAGAAATGAGGCAATTCTTTATTTCTATCAAACTCTGAATAATAAAAAGAATAAAATTGTCTTTAACAACTTTTAAATTATGTTTGAGCTGAAGCCGGCCACTCTATTGGAAATGCCAGGTGGAGATTAGGGCCTGGAGTGAGGAAGTAGGGTGCCCTCCCAGTAGAGGAAGGCAACTGGAGACCCTCCGGGGAGGAGATGAAGCTCTAGGTTAAGCCCAGCTTTGGGGGTAAGGAAGTAAGCTCCGGCTTCCTGGTAGACCTAGAAGACATGCTGGGAGGGGGCGTGTGCCAGCCAGGCTGGGCCTGAAGGCCGACAGGCGGTCCTGGCCACTGATCCTGGAACCAGGATTTTGGCTCCCTTTTTCCAAACAAGATCCCTTCTCCCTTCTCAGGTTTGCTTAGGAGAACTCGGGAAAATGTACCTATTGCTGGACTTCCAGGTGGCGAGTGGAGAGACCCTGGGACTCCAGTCCTGTTGCACATCCACATGCTGATCTTCAAGCCAAAGAGAAGAGAAAGCAGATACAATAAATAAACCAAGAGGGAATAAACCTGGAGGAAAACGCAGCCTTCGCCAGTTCCTGGGGGAAGATCAAAGGCCCTAGGAAGTACCCCCCAGAGGGAGCCTAGGTGGCTGGCCTGGGGGGACTCTGTGCAGGGCCCGCCCCATCCAACCGTGCCTTAGAGGGTTTGGGTGTCCAGCCCCTTCATTGTTAAACTGGCTTCAGGGAACCTGAGCTCCAGCTGGGTGAGCTCAGGGCATCAGGGAGGGACCTTGCTGCCCCCAAGCTGAGGGGCAGGGGAGGGTCAGGCACCAGTACCTGCAGGGCCACCCTGGAAAGGAGAGAGGGCAGAGGATCCTGAGGAGGCACATCTAGTTGTGCCATCCTCAACTAAAGCCCACCGGATCCATCTGGTAGTCACACGCCTGAAGACTGTGATAACCCTGGGTGGATGTACTGCATGAGGCAGGAGGCAAAGCCACAGGAGGGGCTTCTGGAGTCCCCACCCTCCATCCAACACCAGCTCAGCCATAGCGAGAAGCTGGCTAACATCTCTAGAGGGATGGCAGAGTAGAAGGACATGTGCTCATCTTCTCCTGTGAGAACGCTAAAACTACAACTTGCTGCTGAACAACCGTCAACTGGAGAATGCTGGATCCCACCAAAAAAGATATGCCATGTCCAGGGGCAAAGAAGAAGCCCCAGCAAAATGGTAGGAGAGGCAAAACGGCATTTAGAATCAAACTCCTCACCCTCCAGAGACGCTCAGAGGGCTGAAGCAAACCTTGTGCACCAGGACCCAGAGACCCCACAGAAACTGAGCCAGAACTGTGTCTGAGTGTTCCCTGAGAAGGCACAGATCAGCAGGGTCTGTCTGCTGCAGGGGCAGAGGCTCTGGGTGCAGCAGACCTGGGTATGACATAAGCCCTCTTGGAGGAGGTCACCATTAACCCCACCATAGAGCCCCCAGAACCTACACAAGATTGGGGAAACAGACTCTTGGAGGGCACAGACAGAACCTTGTGCACACCAGGACCCAGGAGAAAGGAGCAGTGACCCCACAAGAGAGTGACCCAGACTTGCCCGTGAGTGTCCAGCAGAGGCATGGGTCGGCAGTGGCCTGCTGCAGGGTCGGGGGCACTGAGCGTGGCCATGCAAGCATGGGACCTTTTGAAGGAGGTCGCCACTATCTTCATTACCTCCAGTAATTGTCCTCAGGTCAAACAACAGGGAGGGAACACAGCCCCTCCTATCAACAGAAAACCAGATTAGAGAGTTACTGAGTATGGCCACACCCATCATTATAAGATCCTGTTTCTCCCTCAGTCAGTCTCTCCCATCAGGAAGTTTCCATAAGCCTCTTATCTTTATCCATCAGAGGGCAGACAGAATGAAAACCACAATCACATAAAACTAAAAAATCACATGGACCACAGCCTTGTCTAACTCAATGAAACTATGAGCCATGCCATGTAGGGCCACCCAAGATGGACAGGTCATGAGGGAGAGTTCTGACAAAATGTGGTCCGCTGAAGAAGGGAATGCCAAACCACTTCAGTATTCTTTTCTTGAGAAACCCATGAACAATATGAAAAGGCAAAAAGATAAGACACTGAAAGATGAACTCCCCAGGTCAGTAGGTGCCCAATATGCTATGGGAGATTAGTGGAGAAATAACTCCAGAAATAATGAAGAGATGGAGCCAAAGCAAAAACAACACCCAGTTGTGGAGGTAACTGGTGATGGAAGTCAAGTCCGAAGCTGTAAAGAGCAATATTGCATAGGAACCTGGACAGTTAGGTCCATGAATCAAGGCAAATTGGAAGTGGTCAAACAGGAGATGGCAAGAGTGAACATCAATATTCTAGGAATCAGCAAACTAAAATGGACTGAGATGGGTGAATTTAACTCAGATGACCATTATATCTACTACTATGGGCAGGAATCCCTTAGAAGAAATAGAGTAGCCATCATAGTCAAAAAAAGAGTCTGAAATGCAGTACTTGGATGCAATCTCAAAAACAACAGAATGATCTCTGTTTGTTTCCAAGGAAAGCCATTCAATAACACGGTAATCCAAGTCTATGAACCAATTAGTAATGCTGAAGAAGCTGAAGTTGAACAGTTCTATGAAGACCTACAAGACTTTCTAGAACTAACACCCCAAAAAGATATCCTTTTCATTATAGGGGACAGGAATGCAAAAGTAGGATGTCAAGAGATACCTGGAGTAACAGGTAAATTTGGCCTTGGAGTACAGAATGAAGCAGGGCAAAGGCTAATAGAGTTTTGCCAAGAGAACACACTAGTCATAGCAAACACCCTCTTCCAACAACACAAGAGAAGACTCTACACATGGACATCACCAGATGGTCAATACTGAAATCAGACTGACTATATTTTTTGCAGCCAAAGAAGGAGAAGCTCTATACAGTTAGCAAAAACAAGACCGGGAGCTGACTGTGGCTCAGATCATGAACTCCTTATTGACAAATTCAGACTTAAATTGAAGAAAATAGGGAAAACCACTAGACCATTCAGGTATGACCTAAATCAAATCCCTTATGATAATACAATGGAAGTGAGAAATAGATTTAAGGGACTAGATCTGATAGACAGAGTGCCTGAAGAACTATGGATGGAGGTTTGTGACATTGTACAAGAGGCAGTGATCAAGACCACGCCCAAGAAAAAGAAATGCAAAAAGGCAAAATGGCTGTCTGAGGAGGCCTTACAAACAGCTAGGAAAAGAAGAGAAGCTAAAGGCAAAGGAGAAAAGGAAAGATATACCCATCCGAATGCAGAGTTCTGAAGAATATCAAGGAGAGATAAGAAAGTATTCCTCAGTGATCAGTGCAAAGAAATAGAGGAAAATAATAGAATGGGAAAGGCTAGAGATCTCTTCAAGAAAATTAGAGATACCAAGGGAACATTTCATGCAAAATGGGCACAATAAAGGACAAAAATGGTAGGGACCTAAAAGAAGCAGAAGATATTAAGAAGAGGTGGCAAGAATACACAGAAGAACTATACAAAAAAGATCTTCATGACCCAGATAATCACGATGGTGTGATTACTCACCTAGAGCCAAACATCCAGGAATGCGAAGTCAAGTGGGCCTTAGGAAGCATCACTATGAACAAAGCTAGTGGAGGTGATGGAATTCCAGTTGAACTATTTCAAATCCTAAAAGATGATGCTGTGAAAGTGCCACACTCAATATGCCAGCAAATTTGGAAAACTCAGTAGTGGCCACAGGACTGGAAAAGGTCCATTTTCATTCCAATCCCAAAGAAAGGCAATGCCAAAGAATGTTCAAATTACCACACAATTGTACTCATCGCACACACTAGTAAAGTAATGCTCAAAATTCTCCAAGTCAGGCTTCAACAGTACATGAACTGAGAACTTCCAGATGTGCAAGCTGGATTTAGAGGAACCAGAGATCAAATTGACAATATCCACTGGATCATTGAAAAAGCAAGAGAGTTCCAGAAAAACATCTATTTCTGCTTTGTTGACTACGCCAAAGCCTTTGACTGTGTGGATCACAACAAACCGGAAAATTCTGAAAGAGATGGGAATACCAGACTGCCAGGGAAATCTATATACAGGTCAAGAAGCAACAGTTAGAACTGGATATGGAACAACATACTGGTCCAAATCAGGAAAGAAGTATGTCAAGACTGTATATTTTCACCCTGCTTATTTAACTTATATGCAGAGTACATCATTTGAAATGTTGAGCTGGATGAAGCACAAGCTGGAATCAAAATTGCCAGGAGAAATATCTCTAACCTCATATATACAGATAACATCACCCTTATGGCAGAAAGCAAAGAAAAACTAAAGAGCCTCTCAATGAGAGTGAAAAAGTTGACTTAAAACTCAATATTCAGAAAACTAAGATCATAGCATCCGGTCGCATCACTTCATGGCAAATAGATGGGGAAACAATGAAAACAGTGAGAGACTTTATTTTCTTGGGCTCCAAAATGCAGATGGTGACCGCAGCCATGAAATTAAAAGATGCTTGCTCCTTGGAAGAAAAGCTATGACCAACCTAGACAGCATATTAAAAAGCAGAGACATTACTTTGCCAACAAAGGTCCCACTAGTCAAAGCTATGGTTTTTCCAGTAGTCATGTATGGATGTGACAGTTGTACTATAAAGCTAAGCACCAAAGAATTGATGCTTTTGAACTGTGGTGTTGGAAAAGACTCTTAAGAGTCCCTTGGACAGCAAAGAGATCCAACTAGTCCATCCTAAAGGAAATCAGTCCTGAATATTCATTGGAAAGACTGATGCTGAAGCTGGAACTCCAACACTTAGGCCACCTGATACAAAGAAGTGACTCATTGGAAAAGACTCTAATGCTGGGAAAAATTGAAGGTGGGAAGAGAAGGGGACGACAGAGGATAAGATGGTTGGATGGCATCACCGACTCAATGGACATGAGTTTGAGCAAGCTCTGGGAGTTGGCGATGGACAGGGAGGCCTGGCAGGCTGCAGTCCATGGGGTCTCAAAGAGTTGGACACGACTGAGTGACTGAGCTGAACTGAAATTATTTTTAATAATATTTATTTAATACTTTTAAAAATTCATAATCTGATCCAAAAAATTAGGTTATCTCTTTTAAACTATAGGTAACCAGAGGGAAACATTCCAACATAGGTGGATGGGTGTGTCATTCCTTTAGCATCCAGGCTATAATCCAATTCCACAAGGAGCTGAGAACAACTGTTCTTATCTTACAAATACTTGCAGAACTATAAATACAGCTCTAGACGACTGCAGAATAAAAAGAGGGGAACACTTTTTAAACAGACAAACTGCTAGAGAAGTACCCTTGCTCAAAAATCAAGTTCAAGAAAAAAATTTAAAATAAAACTATAAGGTCTCTGTTTACATCTGTCTGCATATTTATGCAATAGATGTGTGGTGTTTTTCTACATTCAGGTGGTATTGCTAAAATTAATTTGTGAAACAGTTCAAATTAATTGACTTAAACAAGAGCTTTTATATATTTAGCATTGAAACTACTCAAATGCTTTTCAATTTTATGCAATCTTGGATAAACTTTTGTGAATAAAAGCAGGTACAAGTTTCTTGGCTTAATTAAAATAGGTTTGTGTTTAGAGTTGTCAACATTGAACATAATGTAGACATACAACTTTTTATTCTATTTGGGTTTATTAGTGAAATAGGTTCCTTTTATCTCTTACAAAATTTGTTGACCATAAGAATAACCTAGACTGATGACTTTGTCTGATGTCTCATGAAGTTAACAGGGGTGGTCTAAACACAGTTGTTGAAAACAAGTAAATTAAATGGATAAAAAATAAAAGTTCCTATGTAAACTTTTTAAAAAGTTGCCCCAAATCATTTTTGAAGCTTTAAAGTTTTGCTAAGTTAAATTAAATGATGGATATCCAGATGGTTTCCAAATAAGATAAAATACTGAAACACTGATTACTGAACCTAGGCTTCTATACTTTTTGTTTCCTTTCACAGAGGAATTAAAGATATTTGGCTCTATCAGTAAAAATGTTTTGTGCCATACTGAGAAACATTTTTCTAGAAATTATAAAAAGTTATCATAAATTATATACTTAAATTGTACATTTAAATATATCATAAATTATATATTGTAAATTACATAAAGGTATGTTTATAAATCTGCCAGTATGGAGAAGGCCAATGTAAAAGTCCATACTTGCTTATTTATTAATTTTCACTAAAAATTTAAATTTCTAAGGGTTAAAATTCTAATAAATGCAATTAAAACTGCTAAAAATAATAAGAAAAAGGAATTTTATGTGGTCAGGACTGATATAAAAAGAGAATGAGTTTAATTAAGTAAATGTGTTTTAATATCAAAGTTAACTGGTGCAAAATTGGACATTGGTTTTGTCCCTAGTAAAAGTACATTTTTTTTTATTGGTCTGCCTTTGATAATAAGAAATTATTAAAGGTTTTTCCTTATCATTAAGTAACCTTCTAAATCTGCCTATGAAGGCTTTAACTGTTATTTTGGGTAAACAGATAATGACTGTTTCACAGTGACCTATGATCCTATTTGATCAAGTGTCTTAAAACATTTTAATATTTATTTTTTATAAACTCCAAAATAAAATTCTAAATTAAGCATTTTTGGCTTTGAACTAACTATGGAATTTTTCAGAGGGCTTCTGGAAAATGTCAAAAGATTTGTTCTCTCTTCTTATAAAGAGGTAGATATTTAATTAGATTTATTTACTATGTTTACTAAATTACATGAGAAGCATTATCAAATAGGAAGTAAAATAAAGCCCTTGTTATGTTGCATTTATATAAATATATGTTAACATATATATTAGAAGTATTGCAAAAATTGTGTGAAATTGCTAAAATATGATATATTTTGATATAATGTTATCAGTCCTAATTGCAGATATTGTCTTAAAATGTTGTGTGTCAAAGATTTCCTTGTCAAAGTCTATCAGACAAGGGCATTTTAATAATGGGCATTTTTAAGTCTTGTCACTTACAGAGAGTTACTATTTTACTTTGATGCTTTGCAAAGATGTTCCTGCAAAAGTATTTCAACTTCAAAAAAATTTTTAAAAAGGACTTTTTGACAAGTTCCTGTTTTTGATAACTTTAAGATACAAAACTTAACTGGTAAGAGCAAAGGCTGCCCTTGAATCACCTTGAATGGCACGATACCAGGTCCCCTAACTACCCAGATGGCAGCCATACTTCAGAGACTTGAGCCTTGGGTACATATTTCACAGCTAAAGAAGACTCCTCCTGACATCTGACCCCACACAAACACTACAGACTTCCAAATCAAATTGACTAGGAAGTAAAGTAGTTGACATCAAGGTTGACTGCTTCCTCCCAAGGCGCCAAATCAAGACTTCCTACTGTAACTAAACATGAAGTCCTCTCTTTTTCTTTCTTTCCTTTACTCTGGCATTGGTCTGAAAAGATATTGCTATCATCTGTATCTTCTAGGCCATTGATAAGAGGGGTAACCTTTCAGACTGCAGGATGTCATCAAAAACTCTAATCTGTCCATAGAAACCCCCTGGTTCATTTCCCTGTCTCTGGTTAACACCTCAAACTTGGAAAACTAAGAGCCCAAGATTTACACAAAGAAAGGGACATAAAGCAAAAGTAACCAGAATAAAACCACCTTGTAGTCTATAGACCCATAATACCAGAAAGCATTCATAATCAAAATTAGCTCTCTTGGACAGGTCCCTATTTCCCTGGTTTGGAATAAAGGTAAATGAGGAACCTCTCCTTAACTCAAAGATATTGCAGATTTCAATGCCAAGACAATAGTTGCCCAACAAACAACCTTAGACTCTCCAGTCAAAGTTGTTTTTGATAAGAGGATAACTCTTGGTTATATTTTAGTGGAGCAACGAGGTTCTCTGCTGTGGCCAAGACCACCTGCTACACTTGGAGTAACACTTCTGGGAAGGTTGAAACTCAGTTATATAAGATTACTGAACAAACCACTTGGCTTTAAAAGGTGACTCATTCAGCAGTAATGTCTTTGACTTATTTGATTTTGATTGATTTAGGTCTGAGGGATGATGGCTCCAAAGTGCACTCCAAACATTGGGAATTATCCTGCTTTTAATAATTATAATAATCACTCTGGTAATATTGTATTTTTTCAAAAGCTTTAAATATGTTTGTAGCCATTGACCATCCAGCAAATGATCCTACTAACATTGGAACATCAGAAAAGGAACAAAGGGAATGATTTAAATCAAGATTGATTTCAAGCTGTGACCTGTGAATACCAAGGGGTTAAGCAAAAACATTATAACCGATGGATGCCACACAAAGAATAAACAGAAACTGAGAGAAGTTCAGACTAGTAGCTGAGAGTGGTACTAATGCCTTAAATTTTTATTTCATCTCTCAGTTAAGTGGACAGTATGGTCAAAGGGGGCAAATTGCCAAAAAGAATGAGATCTTTAAATCTACCTGGTTGAATTTTGTTTTTTAACAATCCCAATCATTACAGCCTCCCACCACTATTAGATATAGTCTCTGGTTAAATCTGGAATATTTGCCTAAAGAACCTGTAGTATATCCAACAGAAGTAGCATTTCCTCTTCTCTCTCCTTTTATCTTCTTCACCCTGATACTCTATAATGAAACTTCATCCTAGAATTTATAAATGGCCCCAACATTTACATTTAAATATTAATCTTCTTGACCTAGAATGCTCTTCCCACAGCTTTCTGTTACATTTTTTCATCACATTGGCATGGCATCTACAACCCACCCCACTGAACTCTTGATACCTACAAAGTTGTATTTACCTCTTGGTGTTAAATATCACAAAATCATCTGACCATTGGTAGACAATTGAATTACAAATTAATATCTTATACCCATTTTCAAGTTGTTTTTCTTGTACATAACAAGAATGTCTCCTCACGGTATTTTTATTTCTATACCTGAAGCCACTCTCCACATTTATTTTAGAGTTTCATTAAGATGTTTTCTGTCTACAGTCCCACTTGCCATTTAAGACCCTTGAGTTTATCTAGTCAGCTGACATTTAGCAGGACTATTGCTTGAGTAAATTTTCATAGGCAGAAAAGGGTGAGGAAGGTCCTGCTAGACCTGGAGCAAGCCCTGGAGGAAAACAGCATCAAGGACTAAGAGAACAGTAGAAACTTTGAGAGGAGAAGGATATCATGGAAGAAGAGGACTTTAAAGGAAGTATCAGGAGGCATCAAAGACAAATGTTGGCTTTTTGCACTTTAACTTAGGGGAGACCATGGACCAGGTCATTCAAGAAAAATCTTGTATCCAAGTACTACCAAATATCAAGTTCAGTCATTTCACCAATACCAAATGCATTTCCAATGAATTTTTTCAGGCACACTAAACACCAACTTTTTCCAATTACTAAATGTCAATTTCTACATTACACTTAAATGTAAAATTATCAACTATGACAATGGAGCCTGCAAGATACCATCTTTAGAAGGCAGAACCCAACATATCTTTCCCTCTGTTGGGAAGGGAATCAATCCACTCAGTATTCTGTATAACCTATGCACATTTTGTTGCTTAAAATTGAAAAATAGAAAAAAGCACCAAAAAAAGAAATATTTTCAGAAGAAAACACCTCATAAGTTTTTAAAATTAACTGAATTGATGCTTTTGAACTGTGGTGTTGGAGAAGACTCTTGAGAGTCCCTTGGACAGCAAGGAGATCCAACCAGTCCATCCTAAAGGAAATCAGTCCTGAATGTTCATTGGAAGGACTGAAGCTGAAGCTGAAACTCCAATACTTTGGCTACCTGATGCGAAGAGCTGAACTTTTCATTGGAAAAGACCCTGATGCTGAGAAAGATTGAAGATGGGAGGAGAAGGGGACGAGAGAGGATGAGATGGTTGGATGGCATCACCGACTCAATGGACATGAGTTTGAGTAAACTCCAGGAGTTGGTGGTAGACAGGGAGGCCTAGCGTGCTGCGGTTCATGGGGTCACAAGGAGTCAGACACGACTGAGCAACTGAACTGAACTGAACTGAGATAATATATGTGTGAAAATTAATAAAAGAAACCTCAACTAACATTACATTTGGGAAGGCCTGGAGAGGCAACTCTCACACCCTATCACTCACTCATTTGCAGACCTCAACAAGAAGAAATGTAACTTGCATATCAGGCCAGAAGTGACACTATTTTACTAGCCCTCAGGTCAAAGGAAGATTTCCTTCTTGCCCAGCAACCAGTTCAACCAACTGAAAAATCTACAGCTCAGTAAGAAACTGTTATCACCCTGAACTCTTTACTTTCCTCCAGTGAATTTTCATTTTTCTTTTGTTGAGGACTTCCCTGTCCCACCCACCTTTTTATGAAAGTCTTCCATCTTATATAACTTCTTCAAACATCTCCTTGCTTGCCAGATGAGATATTGCCAAATCATGTAATAAAGTCCATTAGATCTTCCAATTTACTCAGGTTAGGTTAATAGTTGTTTGTTTTTTTTTAAACACTCATAAAGGGCTACTACAACATGAGGTGTATCTAATGCACTCTGAATAAATGTTGATGATCAACATCAGCGTCTCTTAATAGAGACGAGAAATCACAGTTTTAAAAAATGCCTTTCATATTCTAAAAAATTAAATTAAAAATATATTAGGGATTTCCCTATTGGTCCAGGGGTCAAGAATCTGCCTTTCAATGCAGGGAACTCAAGTTCAATCCCTGGTGGGGAAAGAAAGATCCCACATGCCACAGAGCAACTAAGCCTGCGTGCCACAACTACTGAGCCCATTCATGACACAACTAGAGAGCCTGTGCACCACAATGAAAGATCCTGCATGACTCAGTGAAAATCCCATGTGCCTCAACTAAGACCCAACACAAGCAGATAAATATTCTTTTAAAAAAATGCTAAACACAGAACATAGACTAAACTACATAGAAAACATAGGAATGTGAAAATGACTATATGGGAAAGCTAGAAATAATACCACCATGACAGCTAGAAGGAGACCATCTTCCTTATTACCGGAATTTTAGGATGCAAGAGCTTCAAAATTGAGAAACAGATTTGTTCGCTGGGGGAGTCCATGATAAATTTAGTGTACAAAATAAAATCAGAAGAATTCTAGAGAAGCTCTTCCTGGGATACAGTTCATTTTTTAAAAAGGAAGAAATTGGTTTTTTGATTGTAGCTCTTACCCCTAGCAGCTTGGCAATGGATTAGAATGTTATTAAGAGATCTGTCAGAAATAGCTCAGTTCGTGAGAGTTAAGTTATGGAATGTGTTCTTAGGGGACTTTCAAACTGATAGCATTAATGCAGTATTACAAAACAGGAAACAAAATTGACAACACATAAATACAGGATGAGGACAAAACAAACCCATTATCAGCTATAGAGTGAGGCCCATAAATCTCAGGCTCTGTGATCCTTTAAGGGGTGACTCATGGTACCTGGAAAATATAAATGTGGCCAAGAAAAGAAAAGCAAAAATAAAAAAGCAGAGAGACAAAGGGAATCTGTTTCTCAGAAACTTTTTTAGAAAATTCCATTTTTGCTTCCAAGGGCAAGCAATGAACATAGGAGAATGGACTCTTCTATCTCAACCATGTCCCATTTCTCAGCAGGGCCTGAAGAGCTTCAGTCTAACAGTGCCGCTTTCCGCCTGTTGGTTCCCACAGTGGTACAGGCTGTTCATGGCAGAAAAAGCAGGGCTGTTCAAGACAGGGCAGGGATCCCAAAAACGTATCAGGAGAAGTACCATGACATCAGAAGGCCAAAGCACTCCAATCCCTAACAGCCCTTTTATTTATCCATCTATCTAATAGCACACATTTGGCCTCTGCTTCTCTGGACCACCATCCCAGGATCACAGCCCAGGTACCTGAGGAAAGACTCTGGCCCAGTGCATCCTTAGAGTTTCGAGTCCTCATTCACTATCATTCTTTGGCTTCAGAAGGATGTACAAATTGACAAAATCGAGTCATTTCTGCTTGGCACTGAGCTTGGCAACCAGATAACACCAGCAAAGCCAGGTCCACATTTATTCTCTCCCATGTTCATCGGCATGCAAAGTTCCAAAATAGAAATTTGTTTCTCCTGCAGTTTTATGACATTTCTACTGCCTGATTATCCCACTTTACGGCAATTTGCATCATTATGGGCCTGTGGCAAATGAAACAAATTGCCATAAAATGTTGGGAAAATCCTAAATCATGGCTCTGTCTGGTTTGCTTGAATGATAAAACTGGGGTTGAATTCAGATGGCTCGGCTCATTTTGCAACAAACAGTCCTGCAGGCCTTAATGGGTGCCACTGACTCGCACATCGGGCTGCGTGGTGACTACTAAATGAGGCAAACTAATAGAATTTTTTTCCAAGGCACTAAGCAAGTCTTCGCTAAAGAAAAACACATTGATTCCAAAGTTGTTTACTACCAACTAAATAGAACCCCTATAGCTTTTCCCATGCAGCCCACATTAGAGGTAAATTAACAGCCCTCATATGTATCCATTCTACTAGTGCCAGACAAAAGTGCTTACACCATTAGGAATGGAAGCTGCCTCAGTCTAAATCTTGATACAAGAGACTGTCTTTCTCATTTAACTGCCTAGCTATCAAAAGTTGTGATATCAGGCATAGACAAGCCTTTAAAAAAAAATAAATGTACTGAAAGGTCATAAGTAATTGCTGCATTTTAATTCAGTGGTGATGTGCTGTTAGTTTTAAAGTAAAGGAATAGAAGAATGATGGGCTAGACATGCAAAAATGAGATTCGGGAAGGCGAACAACTCTGATAATTAGTAAGATCCTTGTTGATGACAATCTTGGTTCAGCTTTTGCAAATCTCTCCTGTGAGTAAATTTAAGAGCAGAGAAGCTTCATAGTTAGCAACTCTCTAGGCTCAAAACACACAAGATTCATTTGGACAATAAGGCTGGAATAAAAGCAATGGAATTTTATTTCTTATAACCTCTTGTATCTCACGTTCTCCTAACACCAAATCACTCAATGTTCTAACCTAAGACACTTACAGTGAATACTCAGTTTTTCCTCTATGTGAGGCAAGTCTTTCAGAACCACCCTCCCATCTCCTAACCTCTCCATTAGATAGGTTTCTAGTGTCATTTCAAACAAATAGAGGAGAATGCCCAGATGAAGTGAGCCTGACAAAGGAGACTCAGAGTCTTGAGAACAGGATTAAAATCAAGAGGGACAAGCTGCATCAAAACCTTAGCATCCAGAAAATTACAACAATGCTGTACAACAGGAGTTTTGTAGACTCTGGTTTTACTTTATTTAAAACATGCACATAAAAAAAAGGCACATAATTTCATGTAATAATTAAAAGAAAGTAATTGAATTCAGTTATCATTCATTGAACATTTAATATGTGTTAAGCACTTAACTGAAAAGTTTAAATGATTATTATTTGATTTAATCAGTTCAACATATGCACACACACAAACCCGCATTTGCCACTTCCAGATAAGTAACTTAATACTTACAAAGACTAAGCTTCTTCAAAGATGGACAGGAAGTCAGAGGCAGAGCTAGAATCTGAACCATGATCTATTCTCACCATTAATTCCATGCTCTCTACCACTATTATACACAGATGCATTATAAAAATCAAGTTTTCTGCTAAATTAACATTATTATTAGTCCAACAATAAACTGCACAGGATTAAAGATCCTTGCAAATTTTTAACAAGTATCTCATATTTGGATTCTCCTGGATGATTTTTATGACTCATTAATATAGCCTTTTCTTCTTCTAACTTGTTTATCTTTTTCTATTTCACTCTCATTTGCTAGACAAAATATCATATTCTCTCATTACAGAATAAAGTTTTGACTCTAGATTTCTCTTTCTTTTCTCTTATTTTTGCTCATTTAGGAGGTCACAAAAGCTGTGCCAATAAACCAAGGCCACAACAGGAAGCAACTTAAAGGTCTTGAGTATTTGCTATTTACAGCAGTTTGAATTTATGCTATTTGAGTGACAAACAAATGTGTACATTTCCAGACTATAAATATTTATTCTGGTGTTCCCTTAGATTTCACATATGTTCTTTTCCTTTTGGTTTCTAAAAAAGGATGCACAGAAGAATTTCTAGAAATCCCCACAGTCTTGAACCCAGAGGTCCTGATTTGTAGTTTAGAAAGCATCTGTTAAGTTATGAACCTATATATTACACATAGATTTTCAGATAGTCCTTTGACATATATTATATATTCAACTTCTTCCCTAAGAAGAATCACGAAGCTGAAATTCTTGAGTAACTTGTGAGAAGCCACTGAAGTGTTGGGCTTTGCTTTAGCTGTGGTTTCTTTACCACCAGATCACCAGGGAAGTCCCTATGTCAACTTAGCTGAGCTTGAAACTACATTTCCCAGAGTCCCCTTTCTTGCACAGTTCCAGGCTAACATGGGACATGAGAGGCATTTTATAGAGATCTGGAAGGCGGAAATGAAGTGGCCACATCCTCTCTGAGGTCAGAAGGGCGGTGCAGCACCGCGCACTTGGCAGCTCACACATGCTGTTGCTGACTTGCGGCCTCACTTTGTGAGGCGGTGGTCTAGCCTGCTGGTCCTTCAGCTCCCACCCACACCCACGTCACTGCAGTGGGAGGGCTGGAGGCAGGCGGATAGCAACAAGGTTTCTGGCTCATCCTTCTGTGTTCTCCTGTGTCCTTATCTCCCCCGTTTCACATCTGTCTTCCCTTCCTGATATTTTTTTACCCGATGACTTGAAGGCCAACATCAGATATAGAAGCCACAGCCCTTCAGAAATTATACCAAGTCAATCCTCTTTGAGAAAGCCCATATTCTTATCATTTCTAAGACTCTATTTCTTTGATCAAACCCATGTGTTTACCATACACATGTGCATATTGTCTATAGAAAGGGCATACTGCTAATTGTTTTCTAAGATTTATCTCATTCACTCCTCAGAGCAACCATGAAATGTGTACTATTAATACTCTTATCCCCATTAGAGATGAAGAAACTGGGCTCACCAGGACCAAGTGACCCTGCCCACATCACATCCCTAAATGAGTAATGAAGCTGGAACTCAAACCCTGGGAACATGATGAAGAGAGTCCAGAAGTTTATATGCTATAGGTACTGCCATCTTTAGTTATGCTCCTTGGGGCAGTTTGTAAGGTTTAGACATTTACTGACTTCCCTGGTGGCTCAGACGGTAAAGCATCTGCCTACAGTGTGGGAGACCCAGGTTCAATCCCTGGGTGGGGAAGATCCTCTGGAGAAGGAAATGGCAAACCCACTCCAGTACTCTTGCCTGGAAAATCCCATGGACGGAGGAGCCTGGTAGGCTACAGTCCGTGGGGTTGCAAAGAGCCCGACATGACTGAACGACTTCACACACACAAAGTACTCACACACACAGACATTTACTAAGTGCTCTTTTCATCAGGGATGTTTTGCTCAGAAGTCTTTGGGTTCATGACTGAGAAAGTGCAATTGATTGAGGAGTAGAATTTTTGAGATAGAAAGAAGTTTAAAAATCATTGAGCCCAAGTATATGTAAAAGGAAATAAATCTTACAGAAGAGATTGTGCACATTAAGCAAAGTCTCTTAATGAGGGGTTTCTGCCTAAATTCTGTGCCCTTCTGTCACAACATACTCCAAATGTAAGCAAACTGAGGTTCACCTTCAATAGTCAGTGATGCAGGATCTGGGACATACCACAGAGCATCTCCTGAGCCAGGCTTAGGACTTGGAGATTTGTTCGTGTGTGTGTAACTATCTCTCTGGTGACCTTGGGCCTAAGAGAAATAACTCAATTTCACTATTTGTGTGCTTTAAGAGCTCTTTCTGGTGTAATTCAAGTCTCTTCCAACACTTCAGCTGGAGGGACTATTAGGAAAATCCTTTCCAATAATTCTGCTAATAGTTTCCAGCAAACTTCAACCTGGAGCGACATTTGAATGAATTTATCTGTAGTGGGCTTCTGCAAGAATCAATAAGTCATTTTGATTCATTCTCAGTTTCCAGAGGAAAGTATTTATTTCCTAAGATGAGACTGAATAGAAATGTGAATCATTTGTATGGGGTGAAACATAGCTTGCTGATTAACATTACCCTCTTTTCCTCTATTACTCCAGAAAGATTAAACCATGTGAATTTTGGAACTTAAAACTACAGATTTCATCTCTCCATACTCTTAGAGAAGCACTCATTGTCTCCATGGATTTTGATAATTTGCACCCTTTTGATGTTATAATTTTATCTCAAAAAATACTTTGAAAACACAGCTGGCTGAAAATTAGACCATGCTTCAACCACTAGTGTATAAATACATGAAAATGTGTCCATAAAAACATCAACTCTCTTATATGTTTCAGTGAAAATTAATAACAAAAATATGTCATAATTTTGAGAGAGGAACTTATTAACTGGCAACATGAACTTATGATTTTTTTAAAAACAATAAACATTTTCTTACAACAGCAAAAGGGTTTACAGAAGTAAAATTTCTCCAGAGGAATTTACATTACAAACCAACCCCAAAAGAACAAAGGTCCTTGTGAAACTATGGCCATTCCTTTCTACCTTATAAAGACCGTAGTGTAATTGCAATGGATCTGCATCTATAAGTCTGGAAGAAATGACCACTAAAACTTTAGAACATCCCACTGGAAACTTCAATCTAACTGGCAATTAATCCTTATAGGATTGAAACAGCATATAAGTTTTGTTTCCCTTGACAGTTACAAAAAATGGAAAACGTGAGGTTCCTAGGACTCAATTATAAAGCCTATTTGACTGTCCTGAGGGATTAATAATTTATGCACTCAATTTCAACATATTTTTCCCCCAAGTCATGAAGCAATTCTCAGATACCAGCTGGATGTCCTTCAATTCAACTCAGTTCTGATACAATTCAACACCTACTGACGTGCCATGATCTTTCCCTGGGGTGCAGCTCCCACTCTAGCCAGGTTTACCATCAGTCCTAGTTACTAGAGGTGAGGGAAAGCTAAGATAACAATTCAACATTTTGAAAAATTATTTTTGTCCAATTTTAAAATATTTTATAAAACTTATAAAAAATATTACAAAAATACATACCCACCAATCAAAGTCAATACATTTTAACATCTTGCTCTATTTTCTGCAGCTTTCTTTTTTCTTTCTTTACAGACACAGCTAAAGCTCAATCATATTTCCTTTACCCTCCTTTCCTTCTACTTTTCTAAAGGTTACTACAATTTTGAAGTTGGTATGTATCACTTTCATGCATGATTTTCAACATTAAGTAAATATGTAGGAATTCACTAAAAATATATAGTATGTCTTTGTATAATTTTTAACTTAAAGATATGATATTCTATACAAGGATTTCTCAACCTTGGCTCTACTGACATTTTGGGTCATGTATCAGTTTCTTATCGTGGCCATAACAGATTACACAAAATCAGTGTCTTGAAACAACACCAATTTATTATTTTATAGGTTTGGAGGTAGAGGGTGAATGAACCGTACAGGGCTGACCTCAAGGTGTCAGTAAGCCTGGTTTCTTCTGCAGGCTCTAGGAGAGAACTTGCTTCTTCTAGGAGAGAATCTTGCTTCTGCCTGACTCTAAAGGGTATCTTCATTACTGGGCTTGTGGCCTTGCATCTCATAGCCTTTTTTCCACCTGCTTCCATCATAACATGGCCTTCTTCCTTCTTTGCCCTTGTATTACTCTTATAAGGACCCTTGCAATTACACTTACTTACGGCCCATCAGGATAATCCAGGATCATCTCAGTATTGAAGCCAGGCTTCAGTAGTACCTGAACTGTGAACTTTCAGATGTTCAAGCTGGGTTTAGAGGAACCAGAGATCAAATCACCAACATCCGCTGGATCATCAAAAAAGCAAGAGTTCCAGAAAAACATCTACTTCTGCTTTACTGACTATGCCAAAGCCTTTGACTGTGTGGATCACAACAAACTGGAAAATTCTAAAAGAGATGGGAATACCAGACCACCTGACCTGCCTCCTGATAAATCTATATACAGGTCAAGAAGCAATAGTTAGAACTGGACATGGAACAACAGACTGGTTCCAAATCGGGAAAGGCTGTATATTGTCACCCCTGCTTATTTAACTTATATGCAGAGTACATCATGTGAAATGCTGGGCTGGATGAAGCACAAGCTGGAATCAAAATTGCTGGGAGAAATATCAATAATATCAGAAACTCAGATGACACCACCCTTATGGCCGAAAATGAAGAACTAAAGAGCCTCTTGATGAAAGTGATAGAGGAGAGTAAAAAACTTGGCTTAAAACTCAACATTCAGAAAACTAAGATTATGGCATCTGTCCCATCATTTCACAGCAAGTAGATAGGGAAACAATGGAAACAGTGAGAGACTTTATATTCTTGGGCTCCAAAATCACTGCAGATGGTTTCTACAGCCATGAAATTAAAAGATGCTTGCTCCTTGGAAGAAAGCTATGACCAACTTAGACAGCATATTAAAAAGCAGAGACATTACTTTGCCAATAAAGGTCCACCTAGTCAAAGCTATGGTTTTTCCAGTAGCCATGTATGGATGTGAGAGTTGGACTATAAAGAAAGCTGAGCACCAAAGAATTGATGCTTTTGAACTGTGGTGTGGGAGAAGACTCTTGAGAGTCCCTTGAACAGCAAGGAAATCCAACCAGTGCATCCTAAAGGAAATCAGTCCTGAATATTCATTGGAAGGGCTGATACTGAAGCTGAAACTCCAATACTTTAGTCACCTGATGCGAAGAACTGAACTTTTCATTGGAAAAGACCCTGGTGCTGGGAAAGATTGAAGGTGAAAGGAGAAGGGGACAAGAGAGGATGAGATGGTTGAATGGCATCACCAACTCAATGTTCATGAGTTTGAGTAAGCTCTGGGAGTTGGTGATGGACAGAGAAGCCTGGCATGCTACAGTCCATGGGGTGGCAAGGATTCAGACACAACTAAGTGACTAAACTGAACTAAACTGATCTTGCCATTTTAAGACCTTTCATTTAATCACATGGGCAAAGTCCTTTTTGCCATAGAACACAGAATTCATAGGTTTCAGGGATTAGAATATGGACACCTTTGGGGACCATTACTGAGCCTACTACAGGCCAGATAATTCTACACTCTGTAGGGTACTGTCCTGTACATTGCAGAAGGTTTAGCTGAATCCCTAATCTCTATTCTCCAGATGCCAGTGACAGCCCTCAAGTTTTAAGAACCAAAAAGGCCTCCAGATATTGCCAGATGTCTCCTGTGGGTGGGGGTGGGGGCAACATCTTGTTGAGAACAGTTCATCACTTGGTATATTTCATTCTACGTCATGTTTGAGAATTATCCATGTCAAAATGTTAACACCTAATTCATTAATTTCAAGTGCTTCAAATATTCTGTTCAATGAATAAAAGCTTTTTTCCTCTATTTTTCTTCTATTATGAACAGTGCTTCATAAATAATCTGAATATGTCTCCTCATAAGCACGACTGAAGAATTTCTTTATGCTATAGCAATGGTTCTTGCTCTTTAACATACTTGATTCTTACTTGATAAGAACCACCTAAAGAGCTCCCTATAACACAGATTGTTGGGGAACAGGCCAAGAGTTTCTGATTCAATAGATCCTAAAATACTGAGTTTTTAACAAGTTCCCAGGAGATGCTGAAGCTACCAGTCTAGGGACCACTCTGAGAACGACTTCTCTAAGACATATGCTTAGAAGTATGATGCCAAGTGTGATTGGCTATGTATTATCAAATTGCCACCACACTGGTTTTAACAATTTCACTCACCCTCAAGGAATGAATCCATGATTCTCTACAACCTGACCAGTTGTTGCAGAGAGACTGTGATTTTTTTTTTTTTTTGCAAAAGTAGAGGGATTAAAGTAGCATCACATAGCCTATTACTTTATATTTCCCACATTACCAAAGAAGTTATGCATATTACCATATAATTATTATCCATTTGGGGTTCCTTTTCTGTATGCTGCCTGTTCTTCTTTTTTTTTTCCCCTGGTTTTCTACAGAGATGGTGGTGTTGTTCAGTCACTCACCCATGTCCAACTCTTTGCAACTCTATGGACTGCAGCACGCCAGGCTTCCATGTCCATCACCAACTCCCAGAGCTTGCTTAAACTCACGTCCATTCAGTCAGTGATGCCATCCAATCATCTCATCCTCTGTTGTCCCCTTCTCCTCTTGCCTTCAATCTTTCCCAGCATCAGGGTCTTTTCCAATGAGTCAGTTCTTCACGTCTGGTAGCCAAAGTATTGGAGCTTCGGCATCAGTCCTTCCAATGAATATTCAGGACTGATTTCCTTTAGGATGGACTGGTTGGATCTCCTTTCAGTCCAAGGGACTCTCAAGAGTCTTCTCCAACACCACAGTTCAAAAGCATCAATTCCTTGGCACTCAACTTCTTTATGGTCCAACTCTCACATCCATACGTGACTACTGGAAAAACCATAGCTTTGACTAGACAGACTTTTGTCAGCAAAGTAATGTCTCTGCTTTTTAATATGCTGTCTAGGTTCTACAGAGGTAATTATAGAAATTTTTTCTACAATTCAGATACTGAATTTGTTAGTTTTATACATTTCAAGTGTATGTTTCTTACTTTTAGAATTTTCCCCTTTGCTTCTTCTGATAAAAAGATATTTATTTTAATGTAGTCAAACTTATCCATCTTTTTTATGTTTTTTTAATTTTTTTATCTTAAGAAATCCTTCTCTGCCCTAAGGTCAGAGAGACATTTCTCTCCATTTTTTCAAATTTTTTCTTATATATTTTCACACTTAGTTTAACTGAAATTTATTTTTGTATATGATATGAGGCAGGGATCTATTTTACTTCATCCCATAGGAATAGCTGGTTGACTCAGCCTTATTTACTGAGCAGTTGGATTCATAATTTGTAATTCTCCACTGCCATACATATGCATATATGAGTGATTCTGTTTTTCAGCTTTCTATTCTATTCTATACTATTCCATTGAATGCTTTTGTACCATAGTTTTAACTAATATGGGTTTATACAGGTCTTAACATGTTTTAGGTTAAATATTCCTTTACTGTTGTTTTGAAAATGCCATTGCTCTTCTCTTTATCCTGTCAATTAAAATTTAAAATCAGGAAAAAAAAAAGAAAAAAAAAATTTTAAATCAGCTCAAGTCCTATGGGGAAAAAAAAAATCTACGGCATTTTTATATATGTTGCATAGAAATTATAAAGGTCAGTTTCTATCATTATAACATCAGGTTTTCCATCTAGCAACATGATCCATTTGTCATTTGTTCAAGTCTTTTATGTTATTTAATAAAGTTTAAAAAGCTTATTCTTAAATGTCTTTACTACTTTTTTGTACATTTATTTCTAGGTCCTTAAAATTTTGTACTATTCTTAATGACATTTTATTTGCATTTTCTAATTGCTCCTTCTCTATAGAAATGCTAGTAATATTTGTACATAGATATTGTATTCAGTAGCCTTGTAGCATTTCCTGATTCATTCAAGTAGTTTTGTAGATTTGTGTGGGTTTTTCTAAATAGGCAACATGTAGATACATGTTTCTTCCTTTCCATTGCTCATGCTTAGTGGTCTTATCATGGCAACTAGGATCTCCAATACTACACTGATGAGAGCTTCTGAAAAAAAATCCTGGTCTTATTCCTAGCTTTGAAAATATTGCTTTTGCTATGTCACCATCAAGTATAATATTTGCTATAGCTTTTTAACTCACCAGGTAAAGAAAGTTTGCTGAGAGAGGTTTTCATGGGTAAATATTGAACTTAATGAAATGTGTATCTTGTGTTTATTGGTGGATTATATGACTTTTCTCTTTTAAGTTATTAATGAGGTAAATTATACTGATTTACTTTCTTAAGATAGTTTCAATTTTTATCAAAGTTATTAATAACTATATTTTAAAGGGTCAAATGATTCTACCAATTTATTGTGAAACACAGACTCTCTTCCTTCACCATTTCCTCACCCACAAATGCAATAACTTCTGTGTCTTTTAACTGATTTTTTCAATGCTTGTTTCTGTATCTCCAAACAAGATGCCTGCATTGTTACTTCTTGATTTTTCAGAACTTTAGCCCTCTATTTTCACTGTATAATCATCTTTTACTCCCAGCTCCTACCACACATTCACGCTCCTCCTAAATGAGTCACAGACTTATTTTACTCTAATAAATACTCTGTGTTTACATTACTATAACTATACAAACACTATTCGCAGCTGAACCATGCAGTAAACTATGATTATTTTTCCATTGCTAGCAAATTCATTTTCTCAGCTTGCACTATCTTGTTATTTGCTAAGTTTTCTGAGTTTACAAATAACACCAAACTCTTACCCAGTTGCCTAAATTTCCTTTTAAGATGATCAGATACATCAGATAGTCTATCAACTTTTTCTTCCTGAAGAAGATTCTCACCTGTTCCAATCTGCATTTTTCCAGTGATGGATCTCCAATACCTACTACCCATGTGGGAATTCTTTTGTTTATGCTTACCAATTACTAAGAGCAGTGTATGATATCTCTATGACAATATCTGATATACCTTCATGAAATTTTCAGTTTTCATTTTATATTCTAAAGCTACGTTTTTAGGTACTTAGAGGTTCCAAATTGTTATAGTTCCCTGAAGAACTGTTCCCCTTATCATTATGTAATGATTCTCTACATAGTATGATAAATATAGGTACACCACTTTTCTTCTAGTCAGTATTAGTCTCACATATCACTTCCTTTCCTTAACTTGCAACCTGTTTTATTAAGCTTTAGGTGCCTTTCTTCGAAGCAACACATAGGTAGGTTTGTTCTTTTTCAATCTAAAAGCATCTAAACTGGTAAAAAGCCATACATTTGTATTTTTGTTACTTTAGATATATCTGGATTATTTTTGTGCTTTCAGTTTATCATACTTTACGTTTTATCCTTCCATGCTTTGTCATTGAATAATCAAGCTTTATCTAGTTGGCCTTTCTCCTTCCACTACCACTGTTAAGTGAAAGACTTAGTATCAGGCATAATCTTAGAAAGCAGCCCTTCAGAGAATGAGGTTTCTGTTCTGCCTAGGATGACTAATTCTAATAATCAAGGGGAAATCGGTTTGCCTCTGCACAATGGGAAAATAGGGATTTTTGTGTTACTGTGTCAGTAACACAAAGGTCTTCTGGGAAGCCTTGTAATGCTTCCGTGATCACTATAAAACTTAATGAATATTGTGGCTCAGCTGGTAAAGAATCTGCCTGCAATGCAGGTGATCTGGGTTCAATCCCTGCGTTGGGAAGATACCCTGAAGAAGGGAAAGGCTACCCACTCCAGTATTCTGGTCTGGAGAACTCCATGGACTGTATAGTCCATGGGGTCACAAAGAGTCAGACACAACTGAACAACTTTCACTTCACAGCAACTAAAAAAAGAAATTAGTACCAATGAGGAATCATACTCTAGAAATGGAGGTTTAGTTAACCCAACAGGTAACAAATATCTAATCAGTTTTTCCTCCATTTAGTATCTAGTTTTTCCAAATTAAGAGTATTACAACATATAATTCTCACATAGTTCACCACTCTCTCACTGTGCTAAAGCTGCGTATTTCACTTATATCTGTATTTTCTATTTTATTGGTCTTTTCTTCACTTGTTTCTAATGGGATATTTAACCTCTCCATTAGGTTTTAATTTCAAATTTCCAAGTGTTTTCATTTTCAGAAGTTCAGTTTTATTTTTTCCCAAATCTGCCTAAGCATCATTTTTTGTTTTTTTCTTATGTCTCCTGGTCTTTCTTTTTCCTTTGTTAGCCATTTAAGAGATATTTACTGTATAAATTTAGATTATTTTATCTCAGGATTTGGCTTGCTAAACTTTTGTCTGGTGACACTAACTTATGAAAGAACTTAAGTTCATCTTATGTGGAAATAGTTTTCCCTGTGACCTGGATTATGGAGAAAAACCTTTAAGCATACTTCCATTATTTCTTGCTGGTATTCTAAGGATAGTACCTGCTTGGGGACCACTTTACATCAGTTTATCAATTTTGTAGTATGAAAAAGCATAGGTTTAACCGAAGTGTGGTTACATTTGGGGTCTAAGAGGCTTCTCCTTCACTGTTAAATGAAACACACTTTAGTTCTGGCTGTGGACAAGCTCTACCACTAGAGTTCCAATTTTCAGGGCATGTTTCATTGAGTTGTACTCCTTTGTCAGTTGCCAGAGCAAAGCACATTCACACTCCAGTAAATGGGAAATTAGTATAGTATCAGTTCAGTCGCTCAGTCGTGTCTGACTTTTTGCATCCCCATGGACTGCACCACGCCAGTCTTCCTTGTCCATCACCAACTCCTGGAGCTTGCTCAAACTCATGTCCATCGAGTTGGTGATGTCATCCAACCATCTCATCCTCTGTCATCTCCTTCTCCTCCTGCCTTCAATCTTTCCCAGCATCAGGGTCTTTTCTGATGAGTCAGTTCTTCACATCAGGTGGCCAAAGTGTTGGACATTCAGCTTCAGCAGCAATCCTTTCAATAAATATTCAGGACTGGTTGGATCTCCTTGCAGTCCAAGGGACTCTCAAGAGTCTTCTCCAACACCACAGTTCAAAAGCATCAATTTTTTGGTGAGAGTCCCTTGGACTGCAAGGAGATCAAACTAGCCAATCCTACAGGAAATCAGGCTTGAATATTCATTGGAAGGACTGATGCTGAAGCTCCAAAATATTAGGCAGGGAGAAGAGCAAGTTCAAAAGCAAAACTGAACACAAGCTTGGCATTTTCTGGAAACAGAGAAGAGTGAAAGGCATTTGGATGACAAAAGATGTGACGTGGATGGGGCTAGACAGACCAGCTGCGGTGATCTTATGAAAGCCTCCTACCAATGCAGAGGGGAAGAAATTCTGATTGGAAGATTATATATCTTGTTTTTATAGAAAACTTGAATCATACCATGGAAATATGAAATGATTATATAGTAAATGCTGCCTTTGATTGACTTAGTCATTTCAAACATAAAAGACATGTATAATTAATAGGTTTTAGTGGTAAAAAAAAAAAAAATGGTCATTTCTGGTCTAATACTTGCTCTTCTTTAGTATGTTGGCAGGGGGCAGCAGCAACGAAAGATTTTCCTCTTGGCCACTTCCCAAAGAAGGACTGCAGAGAAGGAATAGGGGTTGTTAGAGAGGACTGGACATACGCCCAGGCCAGACAACACGGACAGAGTGTGAGACAGGAGGGAGTAAAAATACCCACTAAACCATATTGCCAACTATGCTTTCCAGAGGACAGGAGAATTGGGGAATCCCGTACTTCTGAGGAATGGATGCTAGCCACGTACACATACTGGAGTTGTAAATTACATGATTCTGACACTTTTTTCAAGAAAATCCTGGATTTTATATATAGTAGACAGAACAGAAGTAGAATAAACAAGAATTCTGTGGCTATGCAAGCCAGTGGTTTCTAAACCTGGCTGTACTAAGTACTGTCATCTAGGGAGAGTTCAAAAAACTGTTAAGTGCCTGGAGCCCACCCTTGAGTCTAGAATTTCATTGTCTAACTTTTTAAGTTGCCCCAAGTGAGTCTTGTGTAGTTAATCCAGCATAAGTCAGCAGATCAGCTCTCAGAAAATGCAAATAAAATGTTCCTTGATTATAATCTGTATTCAAATTAAAATGTTTTTATCAGTTCTCTTTATCTTAAAAATGACACCTTTTAAAAAAATTAACTTATAATTATTAAAATTATCCTTCCAGGGATTTAAAAAATGTTTACTTCATACATTCAATTTTATCTCATCTTTTCTTGTTGTAAATAATTTACATGCTGATAAAGGTAGAATTATAAACCAATAAAGGAAAGACTATTACTTAATAGCACATGGTAAGACAGTACAGTAGTCCTTCAGTATCTGCAGGAAATTGGCTCCAGCCACCCCCTCCCCACTACCAAAATCTGTAGATTCTCAAGTTCTTTATATAAAATGGGATAGTGTTTTCTTATAACCTATACACCTCTTCCCATATACTTTAAATCATCTCTAGATTACTTACAATACCTAAAACAATGTAAATTTATATAGTTGTAAATATTATGTAAATGCTGTGTAAATAACTATCACGCTATTGGCAAACTCAACTTTCTGGAATTCTTTTCAAGTATTTTTGAAAAATATTGGTTGAACTGCAGTTGGCCCTGGGTGCCTGTGGATGCAGAACCCGCAGGTATCAAAGGTCAGCTGAAGTTATAGCCATTCCTTATACCTAAGCCAAAATAAATTTGAGTTATCAATACTGTAAATAAATAAAATACATTAAATATTTTTTAATCTACAATTAGAAAAAACATTAAAAGTCTGATACAAAACCTAGAAGCCATAAAAGGTTATTGATAAATCTGAAAATATAAAATAGAACATTTCTACAAAGTGAAAAGAAAATATTCTTAAAATGATAAAAAGGAGATGTATACTTTTCAAGTTCCTAAAATAAAGACAACTCAACAGAAAAATGGGGAAATGTAAATACAGTTCTCACAGAAAAGGAAATATCTTTAAAAAATATGATAAGATGCTAAACTTCCTTCATAATAATATAAATACACATGAAAATATACATATAATCACATGAAAAAGTGAAAGTTAATCACTCAGTCATGTCTGACTTTTTGTGAGCCCAAGGACTGTAGCCCACCAAGCTCCTCTGCCCAAATTCTCCAGGCAAGAATACTTTCTCCAGGGGATCTTCCTGACCCAAGGATCAAACTCATGTCTCCTGCATTGCAGGCAGATTCTTTACCATCTAAGCTACCAGGGAAGCCCTATATAATCATATAAACATACATAAAATGTAGATACAACTTTTAACCTCTCAAAACTGACAGATCAGTTTGATAACGCATAGTTTTACCACTATGGGGGAAACTGAACCTCTCACACATTCTTTGTGAGAGTGTAAAATGGCATAACTTTTTTGTAAAATGTAAAAATTGTAAAATGGCAATTTAGTAACATCTATCAATACATATTAAGACCCAGAGATTTCACTCCTTAGAAATTATGCTACAGTTATAGTCACAAGTGTGGAAGATAACATGTAAAAGGATGTACATGATACCATTATTAACACAAGTTAGAAACAACCCAAATACCCATCAAGAGGGAATTTGATAACACAATGCTGTCATTAAAGAGAATACAGGCAGACTTACATTGAGATACAGAAGAATGTACCAATTATGTGAAAATAATTGTATCATATGTACATACATTTCATATAATTGGAACATTTGTCTATATCTCAATATAAGTCTGTCTCATTCCTTTTAATGGCAGCACTGTGTTATCAAATTCCCTCTTGATGGGTATTTGGGTTGTTTCTAACTGTATCATATATAGATAGTTTTAAGGCTTCCCTTATGGCTCAGTGGGTAAAGAATCTGCTTGCCATGCAGGAGACACAGGTTTATTCAATCCCTGGGTCAGGAATATCCCCTAGATGAAGGAAATGAGAACCCACTCCAGTATTCTTGCCTGAAAAATCCCATGGACAGAGGAGCCTGGCGGGCTACAGTCCAAAGGATCACTACAGTCTGAGCGACTAAACACACACACATATATACTTTTATCATAAATCCTTTGTTTTTTTTTTTTAATTTTGTGTTGTATGAATATACTACTCATTCCAAAACTTACACATGCATTTATGGCATTTTGTAGTTAGATAGCAAATAGAATGCAGTACTATAAAAACTATAATAAAGCCATTATGGTGATCATACTATTGATTTTTACTTTGAAAAATCGTCTTTGATGTTTTATACATACATAAAAATTAGAAGACTGACAAGTCAGTTTTTTAAAAAGGTATTCTTATTCTTTTCCACTGTGGTTTCCATTTGCTCTACAATAGAAAGTAACACAACATTATAAATCAACTATACTTAAATAATATAAAATCTGAAAATAATAATAAAATTAAAATATTGATTTTTAAAGTATTCCTGCTCATTGTATAAAGATTATAAAACCCTAAATAGTAGAGAGAATAAAAATAAACATAAATGACAATCTCCTCCCCGACTCAAAACAGCTTCTATTAGCATTTTGGTATCTTCCTATTCTATATATAGTTATGTGCCTATTAGTACGTCTATAATATGTAAAACTAAATACATATACACAAAAATGTATATTTTAGAAGAAATAGTGACAGTATGTTCCCTACTACACTGTTTTTTATAGTTAGAAAATGATGGTAGGTTCATTAAAAAATAGAATATAGCAGTAAAAATGAGGGTATTAACTAATATTTATACACTTAGTCTTTATATTTACTTTGGAGGTTTAATCAGTTTGACATTAATAGACATATGCTCCAACTGTAAATTTAAAGAGTACGCTTTTGCACAACATAGAAAAGAAACTTATGGTTACCCAAGAGGAAAGGCGGGTGGAAGGGATAAATCAGAAGGTTAGGATTAACATATACACACTACTATAAATTCCATGGTCAGAGGAGCCTGGCTACAGTCCATGGGCTACAGTCCATGGGGTCAAAGAGTCGAACACAACCAAGCCACGAAGCAGCAGCATGTATAGAGTACTTGACACATCACAGGGGCCAAGTATATATTTGTTGAATTAATGAATGTGTCCCACCTACCTATGTAGCCTTAAAGGATTTTCAAAAAAGCAAAAATGCTATAGCTTTTCTAAAACTCCAGGTAGAAAAAAAATAGGGGAAAATTGGAAGTGAGAAACTCTAAGGTAGGCAGAACAATGGCACCTGAAACCTTTCAGTGAATATGTTAGTTTATATGGCAAAAGGGACACAGCATATGTAATTAGGTAACAGACATTAAAATAGGGTGAGAAGCCTGGATTACCCAAGTGGGCCCAATCTAACCAAGGGAGACATTAAAAACCAAGAAATGTTCTCAAGTTACAGAAGCGGAAGTCAGAGAGATTGAAGTGTGAGAGGGACTCCATCCACCTTTGCTGGAGAGAAGCCACTTGGAAAGCAAGCAGCCTGTGGGTGCAGAGACCAGCCTCAGGCTAAGAGCCAGTAACCAAACAGGGGCCTCCACCCCACAACCACAAAGAGTAGAATTCAGCCAACAACTTGAATGAGGTAGAAGATTTGCTCCTAGAGCTTCCAGAAAGGAAGTTTGTCTTTATGCGACCATTCAGGACCCAGCTAGGCCACCCTGTGCATTAGCTGAACTGTGGGGTAATAAATGGTGCTGTTGAAAGCTGCTTAGTTTGTGGAAATGTTATGGCAGTGATGGAAAACTATACTACCTAACCCTAAAACACTCACTTGGTGAGATATGTTTGCAAAAAGAGAACTGGAGGTCCATGACTGGACAGTCACAGCAGAAATTCGAGGGCACCCCTATCATAAAGCTACAGTGTTCTCTAACATACTTGAACTCCAGGCAAAACCACGTTTCTGGAAACCAAGAATTAATATTATTTCCTTCTACTTATGTGTCTTCTCATAGACTTTGTCATTAGAGTAGAATGAGGTAATCATCCTGAGAAGATTTACAGGGTGCAAATCAACTATGACACTTAACAAATTTAATGATCTTTCTGCCTGGTTGGTGATTGTTAACTAGGAAGAAACTCACTATAGTTAATGCCACACTAAATACCACATATTTAAAAAATGAGAGGCAGCTTAACACTCCATTTCTCTGAATCAAGTTATCCCCGAGTAAGAATGCACATGAATGTGCACAAATGCAGAAGCATTACCTATCAACAATTTTAAGTGTTTTTTTTAAAATATTTTAATATACTTGCACTTAAGAATTGTCTTAAAAATGGTGTATATTCTTAAAATATTGTGACTTTTCTTTCTAAAAAAAAAAAAAAAAAAAGATGTTTTTAAAGCAAGATTAGTTCCATAGATGGACGAAATGTGGTATTCAGCATTCAAATAGTAATATGGTGTCTTAGTCTGCTAGGGATACCATAACAAAATACCAGACTGGGTAACAAACAATATAAATTTGTCTTCTCACAGTTATGGAGGCCAAAAGCCCAAAAGCAAGGTGTAAGTAGGTTGGGTTTCTCCCAAGGCCTCACATTTGGTTTCTCTTTGGCTTGCAGCCAGCCACCTTCTTGCTGTGTCCTCCTGTGGCCTTTCGTCTATGTGCATATGGAGAAAGAGGTCTCTGAGGTCTTTTCCTCTTAAGGAAATTGGTTCCTTTGGCTTAGGACCCCACTCATATGACCTCATTTAACCTCAACTTCCTAATTAAAAGTCCTATCTTTTAATATTTGCATTAAGGATTAGGGCTTCAACATATGAACTTGTTAAGGGAGGGACAGGACACCACACAGTCTGTAACTGGTTACTAGAGTAGTGAAGAAAAGCAGAGCTAAAATGGAAACAGGATTCTGCCTCCCCAGGAAGAAACTTGTTCTTGAGTGTTGAGTGACTTCCCGGACAGCTGAGGACCAATGTGCACAGTTCATCAAAGTTCAGCCTTAGGGAAGACAAAGAACTGAGGTTCTGGAGATGTTCACAGAAGGGAACTGGTGTGGGGGTGGGGGGTACCAAAGGAGCTAGATCAGAGAAAAGAGTTTTTCTGGAGGCAGAGGGTTTATCTTACAGAATAATTTTCAGTCATATTGCCAAGCCTCATTAACTTTCCTTCTTGATAGAATTTTGAAGGTGTGTAGACATTTACCTTGAATATTGTTTGTCCTGATGTCAGCAAAACATTCCAGAAGGACTCCATGATGGTAACTTCGTGATTACTATGAGAATACTCAAACACTCATCCTCACTGCCAGTGCCAAGCTCCAGCCATGTCCCTAGCTGAGTGCTACAGAGTTCTTCCCTTGCTTCTGTCTCTTCTGAAATTTGGTATCACTGATTTGCATAATGATATCAAACATAATTATAAAATTTTTAGTAACAAACCATTGGGAGAGATAATTGATATACTGAATGGAAAGTTCAAGATCTCAAGAGATCTTGACAGGATGGCATGTACAAACAAAGCCAACACAATTAAATGTGACTATGCCCATGGAGAGGTTTTGCACTGGAGGAAGGATCCTGTGTAGAGACAGGAGAGCATACCCTACGTAACAGAAGTGGGGGAAACCCATTGAAATTGGAGATCACGGAAAGAAAGGCATGCCAAAAGTAGGGTCCTCAATGGAAATCCTCAGACAAGAAAATGATGCAAGGCAGGAACCTATCAGAGCTAGAGTCAAAATCCCCAGCATGATGAGCTATTTCCCTCATTTATTCCCCACTCCCAGCTCCTTAGCTTTTGGTAAAGAGGAACATCAATGATCCCATTTGTTTCTGTTTACAGCAAACTAACACCCAGATTAAAGAAAGTGTCAGCCTGTCCCTCGGGGCTTCCCTGGTGGATCAGTGGTAAAGAATCCCCCTGCCAATGCAGGAGACTTAGATTCAATCCCTGGGTCGGGAAGATCCTCTAGAGAATGAAATGGCAACCCACTCCAGTATTCTTGCAAGCATAATCCCATGGATAGAAGAGCCTGGTGGGCTTCAGTCCATAGAGTCCCAAAAGAGTTGAGACCATGTCCAAAACAAGGACGTGATTCAGCAACTAAACAACAGCCTGCCCCTCACATTATATTCCAGAGTGAAACTCTAGGTTTATGAGCGCAAACATACTGGACCGTCACACACACACAGAGTTTGAAGGGGTCATGGACACTCAGGTCTTTTCCATTCATTCCAAGTTTCCCCTTCTCACTTCTTTGATTCAAGGCCAAACTTCATTCCAGTTGCACCACTTGCAATTGCTAGAACTTTCCTGACCTCCCTCACCTTCTTTGCTCCAGCTGATTCCTCTTCCTGGAATGCCCTTTTCCCATCTTCTCTGAAAACCTACTCCTTTCAAGGCACATTACAAATGCTGCCCCTGAAGACATATCTTTTCAGATTTCTCTTCTTACAACTGCAAATGGATACCCCCTTTCCTTTTTCATTTGTGAACTTCTATAGCACTTGTGTATGCTTCTTTAGGATAATCACTCTTTCTTGCAGAGGAAGCCTTCCTAAAGCGTGAGGCCCAGTTTTCTTCCTGCTGCTCACACAAGAAGTGAATGCCCAGGGGTTTCCCTGGTGGTCCAGTGGTTCAGACCTCATGCTTTCACTGTGGGAGATGGGGGATGAGGGGCTATGGTGGGGGCATGAGTTCAATCCCTAGTTGGGGAACTAGGATCCCATATACTGCTCAGTGCAGCCAAAAAAAAAGGAGGGGGAAAAAAAAAGGAGGGGGGTGGGAATGCCCAGCTTTACTAACCAAACTGGCAGTCATATTCCCCTCAAATCATGTGATCTTCTTGCCAAAAAAGTGACAAGCCATGGCCCATCCATTAAGACCTATATAAAACATTTGTTTTCTTCTCTGTGCAGCTTTTGTGTCCATCCCCAGCAAAGATGACCTTTATGCTTCATATAACACCTTCACATGACACATCCTGCTATTACATAAAGTTAAAATATTGCAACTGCCATAATCCCTCAATTAAAAAAATTATGCTCTTAAAAACATCAATGATTTATAAATATGCTGTAAAACCAAATGCTATATTAACTCTGTACATTAGTTGTAAAATACACAATGATTCTAAATAAAATACTTAAAAACATGCATCCCATGATCAAAGAATACCACAATCGCTAACTTGTATGCCTTATTCCACTAGATTGGCAGGTCCTCAGACATCAGCAGGAATCATGTCTCATTCATCTTATTACCAACGTTTGCCCAGGGGCTAGTATATAGTACAGGCTTAAGAAATATCTGTGGAGTGAATGAACTAATTGAACAAATAAGTTTTCTGTTGGCCATAAATGGTTTATGGTTTGACACTCTGACTGCTATAAAAACTTACATAATATAGCACTAACTGCATTTTATAGGATGTTCAGATTACAGAAAGCAATAATCACAGAAAGATTCAATTACATTTGGATTACAGAAATTTTTTTTTTGGCCAAGCCAAGTGGCACACAGGATCTTATTTCCCTGACCAGGTATCAAACCCATGCTCCCTGCAGTGGAAGCTCAGAGTCTTAACCACTGGATCACCAGAGAGTTCCCTACAACATACGTTTTCTAATTGTGTTAAATATTTTAAAGAGGACACTGACCACTCAAGAGAACCAGGATGGTATTAGGCCAGAAACATATTAATGTAGAACAAGGCAGATAGAATTGAGTAGATGTAGTCTTGAAAAGAGAAGCAAGGGAAAAACATGGTAGCAGTCTTCACACATCTGAAGGACTGTTTCTGAAGGTGTAAAAAGGCCCAATGTATGAAGTTCCAGAGAAGCATAGACCAGTCTGATGACAGTTCCAGAAGTAGATTTGGCATATACATATACAAAGGGCATATACAAAATGCCTTTACAAACCACTGCTATAAAGCAATGGAACATGTTGTCTTGTGATATTGTGAACATCCCATCACAGGGCATGTCACAGCAGAGCCATAATGACTAAGAGTTACTCAGCACTGGATAGAATGGTAGACTACATGTCCCACTGGGCTAGAGAAATTTTACAGTTCTCTAACTCTACCAACATTGATTCCTTTTCTGGAGAGGACCCCTTAAACCATAGGCACAACTGAAAACTGACAAGTATTCCAGGAGATGACCTGAAAGTGTCCAGCCTCAGATCCACTACAGATTATCACTAAAAATACATCTATCCAACCATTTATCCAACCAACTAAATTTCATCAGTGGGCTTCCCTGGTGGTTCAGTGGTTAAGAATCTGCCTGCCAATGTAGGAGATGTGGGTTCAATCCCTGGATCGGGAAGATCCCTGGGAGAAGGAAGTGGCAACCCACTCCAGTGTTCTTGCCTGGGAAATCCAATGGACCGAGGAGCCTGTTGTGTTATACAGTCCAGGGGTCATGTAAGAGTTGGATGTGACTTAATAACAACAAAATTTCACGAGTACCCGCTGAGTGTCAGGCACTGCCCTCAGTGCTAGAGATATATCATTGAGCAAAATAGACCAGTTCCTGTGTTCATAAACTTAGTGTCTAGACAGGTAGTAATAAGCACACATACATAGAAATTACAACCCTTGGTGAATTCTATGAAGAAAGGCCTGGGATGCTACAAGAACCAGCTGTGATAGTTGGAGGGCTCAGAAAGGTCTGTCTTGATGTAAGTCATTTAATCTTTCTGTTCATCCACAATGATTCCTGTTAAATAGGGCAGAAGATTTTTAACACACCATGACTTTGAGGAATTTAGTGTGTAACCTGGGGGACCCATTGTCTTTGTACTCTTGGAGAAGGTCATCTGACCTCTGAAAACTTCAGTTTCCTCCTCTCCCAAATGGAAAGCATATTAGCCCCTATATCCTGATGCTGTGAGATTGTGCTTGGGAGCCCAGTGTCTGCCTTGGAGTGAATCCTCCAGAAATGACAACTAGTGTTATTAAAATAAACAGGAAATGCCTTAAGTACTCAGAAGAAAAAAAAATTCCACTTACATCCTAGATCAGTTATTCTTACTTTTCTAGTTAGCACAGGTTTCCAAAATCCCCAGGCTGTTTGGTTGGGGGTGGGGAGCATGGATAAGACAGACAAAAAGGGTAGCAGCACCTCATCCCACTTGAGGGCAACCTCACTTCTCCCACTCTACCTTTCCTTCCTTAAAGGTAGTTGTCTGCTGTAGGATGAAAAGCATCCTTCCTTCTTGCTTTCATATTCAACCCTTTCTTTCTTCTCTTTACAAATCCGAGAAGGTAGGAAAGGGACCCTTCTGGAGAAACGAGACCACCCTGCCTCCGCCAGTGCAGCCACCGAATGAAAATTCAGAGCAGCGGCTCCCTGGAGTGCCAGGAGGAGACCTGGCCGGTATGAATAAATAATCCACATTTCAAGCAGGATTACGACTATAAATGAAAGAGGAAAAGCACATCAGGGTACCAATTCGTCACACATCCACACACAAAAGTGCAGCCTTGTTTTTCTCCTTATCCCTAGCTTACCCCACTTCCCACTGCTCTTTGTGGCCAAACATGCACACCCCTGGAAAAGATTTTTAAAAGTGGGGCAGAGAGAGCAAGAGAGAGAGCTGCCAGCCAGACAGACAGGTAAGCTGAGTGGGGCTCTGAGTGCCATCCATTGCCTCCCTCCCTACCAGCACGCGGGATCCCCCTGAACTTAGGGGATCAGATGATCCCTACCAGGGCCTTGTCTGTCACCTCAGCGAGTGGTGTCACAGAGCATCTGGTCACAGCCTGGCTGACACCTGCCGCTACCTAGTCCTCCCGTTATCTCCCGCTAGTCCGGTTAACTAATACAGCTCCCCACCGTCGCTACATCCCATTAGGTCAGAGCAATGAAAATGAATGCCGTTTTCTTGATGGCTTATGCAGAATTGATGTAATTTGAAGCAAGCCTCCCTGGCCCTGCTTCTTCCCCTGTCTCCATCCCCCCACCCCCTTTCACCCACACCCCCATGCTGGCTGCTCCCCCTCCAGCCCCTCCCAACTCCTGTCTCTGACTTTCTTCTCCCTTTTCATACTGAATATATTGGGGCCCTGGCGGGCTGCCATTCTAGCTGCACATTAGAAATGGTAGAGTTTTCCTCTATCTGATTCTATAAAATGAGTTCACCAGAAGGTGCAAACCCAGCACATTCGTGGTTTTTCCTATAAATTACTTTAACACTGTGTCCAATCATATATATAATTTCAGATTTTCAATTTCAACTCACTGCTGTGTCAGCACAGACTCCACTGATATGTCTAACGTATTTAGCTTAAAATGAAACGGATGGCATTTCATTACCAGGAAGATAATATTTTTGAATATGTTTCCTGCATGGCAGGATCCATCATTATTCTGCCATTTTATGTTCAGTGTGTGTAATAGCTTTTTAATGCTTTGACGTATTTTATTTATATGTGTAATATTTTTCTAATACCATAGGACAGTTTAACTCATTGGACACATTAGAAAATCTTAATTGAATGCTTTTAAATATTAGCTAGAAGGGAAAGGCTGAACAAATTGCTAGTATTTTTACTTAAAATCTCATCAAGAGTAACCAAAAAAAGGCACAAAAATTGTTCAACCTCTGTTCTTTTCCTTTAGCTATTCTCTCCAACCTTCCCCCTGCTCCTCACCCCCTCAGAGTAGTCTCCCCATAAATATATACACTTTAGAGAGGAAATAAAAAGATAAAGAAAAATCCCCTATTCCCCTGAGACTTAGGAGCTGTCAGGGTGAAAGCAAAGAACACAAAAAATATTGAGCAAGCCCCAGTGTGAATGGCAGAAGCTCTCTCATTGGTGAAAGCTTCTGACAGTGCTGAAACCTTTAATACCAGGTTCCTAGCTCTTTGACCAAAGTCATGAAATGTTCAAAAAGAGACTTTTTCTCAAAAGCTGTCTTTGCAAAGAAAATGCAAAGGAAAGGGTTTCACCTTAAAAACTTGCAGGTAGTCAGTTTGAAATGCTGAAAGCATTTCAAATTTACAGGTAAATGCTTGCGAGAGCGCTTTCTTCTAGTTCTGTCCCCACTTCTATCAAAGCAGCACCTTACTCCTCCAAAGGAAAGATCTGGGAGTCAACGTGGGAAAGGTACTTTGCCTTCCCCCCTTCAAGTCAAAGTGGCTTGGTCAGTGGCCTGCTGGCCTCCGCACCCCACTGGGAGTCCCCAGTCCGGGCTCACTCACCAGGGAAGGGTGTGAGAATTAACATTTTCTTTGTTGAAGCTCTGCTTTTCCTGTATGTATATACAAATGTAGTTTTTCCCAGCTTTCTTGAAGCATAATTGATAAATAAATCTGTGTATGCCTAAAGTGCAATAAAGTGTACATTTGGCATTTCCTGCATTTATATTCCAGCCCCTTTTTCTCTGCTGCTCTCCTAGGGAAGAGCAAGTAGACACAGATTCTAATTCTAAGCCACCTCTGATCACCTATGGGATCCTGAGCAGTTATGTAGCCCTCTGAGCCCACAGGCTTCCCCAGTGGCTCAGTCGGTAAAGAGTCTGCCCACAATGCGGGTGACCTGGGTTTGATCCCTGGGTTGGGAAGATCCCCTGGAGAAGGAAATGGTCACCCACTCCAGAATTCTTGCCTGAAGAATTCCATGGACAGAGGAGCCTGGTGGGCTACAGTCCGTGGGGTCACAGAGAGTTGGACACGACTGAGTGACTGATTATTCACTTGTCACTTTCTGAGCCCCAGAACACTTACCTGTGAAACAGAGCTACTAGTTTCTTCCTTGGGGGTTTCTACAAGACTAAGACAGAATAATGAATGCATGTAACACAATTTGTAGATTACACTGTAGACATACAATAACAATCATTTGTTATAATTAACAACTTGCTTTGTAGTTAAAAGTGGCAAATCTCTTCTCTCCTCTCTTTCAAATTCTGCAATCTAAAAAGAAGACTCCAATCTGCATACTAATAAAACAACTTCCTTCCTATAAATAAAAGTTGGCATAAAAGCACAAACAATGACAGTATTTTATTTATTCCAATAAAGCTGCTTTTGGAGTGAAACGCTCCGAGTTTTGCCTGAGGACATTTTAAAGAGGTTTTTGGGGTTTGCTGGCTTCATTTTTTCCCCCTATGTTTATTTACCTCCTTGTTCTTAAGTGAAAGTGTTAGTTGCTCAGCCTGCTCTGACTTTTTGCACCTGGAGAATTTCACGGGCAGAGGAGCCTGGCAGGCTACAGTCCATGGGGTCACAAACCGACATGTCAGACACAACCGAGCAACTAACACTTTATTCTTCAAAGAGTAGAAAGTTATAGCACTAAACTCCTTTAAACAGAACCTGCCACTATGATTCCTTGGATCAATGTACCTACTTGAGAATTCCAGTACCTTTGCTAGCTATCAAAGAGTTGGGAAAATTATCACTAAAATGGCAATCATATTAAAATATATATGTATGAAATTAACATGTACATCTTAAATTTACAGAATGGTATATGTCAAATAAATTTCCATTAAAAAGAGAGTTGGGAAAACAACATTCTGGGAAAGGGGTGAGCAATCTTTTCTAAAAAGGTTTTGGCTTTGCTCCTCAGTCCTACCATTGTTCGTATAAAAATAGAAAATATGGAATGAATGATCATCACTATGTTCAAATGAAACTTTATTCACGAAATCAAGCAGTTTTCTTATCCACAAAATAGAAACAGATTCACAGACTTGCAGAATGAGCTGAAGGTTATTAGGGGGAAGCACGGGGAAAGGAAAGACTGGCAGGTTGGGATTAACATGTACACACTGCTACGTTTAAAATAGGTAACCAACAAGGACCTCTTGTAGAGCACAGGGAATTCTACTTCATATTCTATAATAACTTAAATGGGATAAGAATTTGAAAAAGAATAAAAAATAAAATAGAATAAAAATTACAAAAAAATAAAAATAAACCCACAGTTGGCTGCAGGCCTTAACGTGCAGACTAACCTCTGATTTAGAACATTAATATAACAATGTTTGCATTTCTCAAGGACCAAAAGTTCCAACGAACAAAATCACTAAATCAAGTGCAGAAAAAGGAAATGTCAACAATATGACCCTTTAGATTGAGCAAGGGATTAAGTCTCAAATTACTGGATACTGTGCCTCCTACTATCTTATCTATTTTCACTGTTTTGATATACACAATTTTATAGAAATTTGCCAGAGGAAGTTTTAGTTTTTCACCCTAAGCCTCTATTACAGATAATTCAAAGTTAACCTAATTTGCTGATGACCAACTGGACAATTTTGTTCAAATCAAAATTAGCATAAATCATTCATTCATTCAACAAACTCCATAAACACCCAGCCAATCTAGACACGAGGAAAAAGCACCGGATACATAAAATCCACCTCCACACATTTATGTTTCAGTGGGGAAGGAAATAGTATATCCTTAAACATGTCAAGAAAAAGATAAATTAATTTACCAGTGCATAAATGACAAATTCAGAGTAGTGTGACAGACAGGAATGGGTCTAGGGACCAAGGGGAGTCCTGAGAGAGTGGCCTCGTTAAGGAGGGTACATGATCTGGCTTTGGAAGGACAAAAATGACCATGCCCAGCCATTTGAAAAGCTAGGAATCACAATACAAAAGTCACAAAAAAAGTGCAAAATAAAAGAGTTTAGAGACTAGGATGAGAAGAAAGGAAACCAGTGTGGTTGGAATTTAGAAAATGACAGAGTCACATGGACTCTGTAATCACAGAATTATGAGAATTATAATCACAAAATTATAAGACTCTATTTTGTTCTCATCAATAGAAAAATGTTTGCACTGATGAATTCCCAGTAATAATATTTGTTGATAACTGAAGAAATCATCTTGAAGTGACCCCGTGAGTCTTCTGAAGAACAAAATATCAGAAATTCCTAATTATTATGTTACAGATCTTCTTCTGAACCCCATTTCTAAACTCTTGCTCTTTTCTAAAAGGAGGTGGAAAAATTTAGACAGACATGTATAGATGAGCATTGCCTTAATTTCAGTTACTCTTTCATGAACCAAAGCAGGAGCTATTTGATAAAATTCCTGTTCAAAGTTATATGGCACTTTTCATCTAAGAATATCAGAGCACTCTGTCACAATTAAATCATTAATCCTAATGACAACCCCATCGAGAAAGTATCTGCTTTATTATCAGTGAGAACACTTGGCATTTACATGCTCGTCTTCAGGATGCTACTCAATCACACGCAGTTAATTAATGCGTGCAACATATTCAGAAGGCAGGCCAGCATTCTGGTCCCCAGTTACAGATAAAGAAAATGTGATCCCAAAAGGATGAGGTATTTCTAGCCAATTAATCCAAATGAGAGCAGTATCAGAAATTACTTGATGCTTTGATCTTAGTTAAGAATCACTTCATGCACTGAGTTCTCAAACACTTAAGTATCTATAATTATATTACTGTTCATAAAATGGTCAATTAGATGGGCATCACCTGAAGGTACAGCCCCCTTTTTAAATAATTCCAATAACAACATCTCTATAGCAATATGAAGATTGCCCAATATTTTCACACAATCTTCATTACAACAACCTAAGTCTCACTGGATCTTGATGTCACCATTTCACAAATGATGTAACGAAATGTTCAAAGAGATTATAAGATTTGCCCATCAAATGAAAAGATGCTCAATATTGCTCATTATTAGAGAAAGTAAAAGTCACTCAGTCGTGTCCAACTTCTTTGTGACCCCATGGACTATACAGTAGATGGAATTATCCAGGCCAGAATACTGGAGTGGGTAGCTGTTCCCTTCTGCAGGGGATCTCCCCAACCCAGAGATAGAACCCAGGTCTCCCACATTGCAGGCGGACTCTTTTCCAGCTGAGCCACCAGGGAATCCCAAGAATACTGGAGTGGGTAGCCTATCCCTTCTCCAGCGGATCTTCCTGACCCAGGAATCAAACTGGAGTCTCCTGCATTGCAGGTGGATTCTTTACGAGCTGAGCTACCAGGGAAGCCCCATTATTAGAGACACACAAATCAAAACTTCAATGAGGGGCTTCCCTGGTGGCTCAGCGGTAAAGAATCCACCTGCCAATGCAGGAGAAACAGGTTCAGTCCCTGATCCGGAAGAGCTTACATGCTGAGGAGCAACTGAGTCCATGCATCATAACTATTGAACCTGTGTTCTACAGGCTGGGAGCCACAACTACTGAGCTCATGTCCCACAAGTACAGAGCCTCACGTGCCCTGAAGCCCCTGCTCCACAACCAGAGAAGCCGCCACAACGAGAAGCCCCCACACTGCAACTATAGGGTAGTCCTCACTTGCCACAACTGGAGAAAAGCCCACAGAGCAATGAAAAACCAGCAAAGCCAAGAGTACTCAAATTAAGTTTCAAAAAACTACAATGAGGTATCACCTCACACCAGTCGGAATGGTTATCATAGAAAATTCTACAAATCATAAATGCTGGAGAGGGTGTGGAAAAAAGGGAACCCTCTTGTACTATTGATGGGAATGTAACTTGGTGCAGCCACTATAGAAAACAGTATGGTGATTTCTCAAAAAACTAAAAATAAAGTGGCCATATGATCCAGCAATCCCACTGCTGGGTATCTATCTGGAGAAAATGCTAATTTGAAAAGAAACACACCAATGTTCATAGCAGCATTGTTTACAATAGCCAAGACAAGGAAGCAACCTAAATGTCCATCAACAGAGGAATGGATGAAGATGTAGCACACATATAATGGAATATTGGCTGTAGAAAAGAATGAAATGATGCCATTTTCAGCAACATGGATGGATCTAGAGATCATACTAAGTGAAGTCAGTCAAAAAGAGAAAAACAAATACCAAATGACATCACTTATATGTGGAACCTAAAATATGATACAGATGAACTTATTTATGGAACATAAGCAGACTCACAGACATAGAAAACAAACCTAAGTCTACCAAAGGGGAAAGAGGGTGGGGGAGGGAATAAATGAAGAGTTTTGGATTAGCAGATATAAGCTACTATCTGCAAAACAGATAAACAATAAGGTCCTACTATACTGCACAGAGAACTAGATTCAGTATCCTATAATAAACCATTATGAAAAATAATATGAAAAAAGATTAAATATGTATGTATGTATGACTTATACATACATACATACATATACATCACTGATTTATACCAGAAACTAATACAACATTGTCAAATCAATTAGACTTCAATAAAACATTTTAAATAATTGAAAAAAAGGATTTGTGCATCATGCATAGTATATAAAGAATACAGCCTTTGAACCCAGGAATTTTGACTGTAAGTGTAGTGTTCTTCCCCTTGTATCACTGTTTTTCCTCTGACCTCTTAGATTTTTTCTTATGATTTTTCCTTGACCTCTACCCAAGGCATTTTGTTGTCAAGTACCAAAAGTGATGCTAATTTTATATTTACAACACCGACAAAGTTGTTCCAAGGTATGGATTCTGAGAGAAGAGTTATAATAAAAGTTCCCTTCTGGTGATAAAGAAACCTATCATAAACAAAGTAAAAAAAAAAAAAAAAAACTGCTAGAGAAGGAAATAGAGGAACAAAACTTCTTGCAAATGTGAGAAGATGACAGTTTTAGAATGACACTGGTTAAAAATAGAAGCATGAAAGACTGAGACATGTTTCTTAATGACATCTCTGATGCACTAATCAAATCAAGCATGATCTCCGTCAAGCGAGATGGACATTTTATTTAAGAGAAAGAAGTTATCTCTATTGCTCAAGTCCAGTGGAGTTGGGTTTTCGGTTAGAAGTAAGAAAAACCACTTTAATGGATAAAAATACAACACCTGAGCCACACCCCCTATTATGGTGAGCGTATGAGTGTGTGGGTGTGTCCCTGTCCCTCAGCAGACTATGAGGGTCATGGTTTCCCAAGAGCTTCCAAAGAGCAGGGGAAAGCCCTGACACAATCCTTGTGACCCCAATCTCTGACCCACATTAAGTTGTGGGGATAGGTGGTCATTGCACTTACTTTGAGGAAGTGCTAAAGCAATGCGATGACTTCTCAGCTTCTTCAGACATAGCCCCTACCTGTCTTAGCCCCTACATAGCCCCTTCCATCTTTGGGTCAGCCCTCCAATTTCCCAGTTGCCCAAGTCACTGACACCTTCCTCTGCTCCATACTTTTAATCCATACCGCCACACAAGACCAATCATTCTAAATTCCCCAAACCAAGGTCCCCCCACCTCTCTTCCACTCCACATCTAACACCTTGCTCTGGTCATCCTCATGACCATTTTGGATGATGACACTGTCTTCAAACCAGTCACCTGACTCAGGTCTTGCCTCCCACCTCTCGTCTTCTCTAACCCACATTCAGAGTGATGACTCTGAAATGCAGACCTGGCCATGTTGCTCCCAATATTGGAAGCCCTTGTTGGCTCTACCCTGCTCTCAGGTTGACATTCAAATCTCCAGCCCTTGGAGATCTGGTTCATCTTATCTTTCCAGCTTCATTCTTCTCTACCCTACTCCTCCCCACATACTATAGCAACACTTCTAGAAACCACTAGCACCTCCCACACCATGAGCCCTCCCCTTGGGGCCTTCACATATGCTACACTCTCTCCCTGGAACAACCTCCACCCAAATCTTCATCTGCATAAATCCTTATTTCCCTTCCAAGGCCATTTCCCTACCACCTTCTCCAAGAAACCTTCTATTCTCCCCCTGCCACCCAGTCTGTGACCAGCCCTTCCTCTACCACGGAAAAACAACTCCAAATTACCTCTCTCATAGCATTTGTTATAATGCATTGAGAGTGAAAGTATTAGTCCCTCAGTCAGACACAACTCTTTGCAACCCCAGGGAATGTAGCCCACCAGGCTCCCTTGTCCATGGGATTTTCCATGCAAGAACTGGAGTGGGTTGCTGTTTCCTTCTCCAGGGGATCCTCCCAACTCAGGGGTCAAACCTGGGCCTCCTGCACTTCAAGCAGATTCTTTACCATCTGAGCCACCAGGGAAGATCATTATCTTCAGCTAATTATATGTTTCTTTTGTCAGACTTTCCACCAACTGCAACAGTCAGTTGTCATCAGGAGCCATCTCATGTTCACCCTAAGTACACAGAGCCATGCTTAGTACACAGTAGATACTCAGTATACTATTTCAAAGTGAATCAATGAGCTAGTGAATGAAGAAAATATTGAACAGTCAGAAACCTCCCACTTTCAACTTCATTTTCTCACTTTAAGACCTGTCAAAACGTCTTCTTCATACAGATGGCTAATAAACACATGAAAAGATGCTCAACATCACTCATTATTAGAGAAATGCAAAAAAACTATGAGATACCACCTCACACAGGTCATTATCAAAAAGTCTACAATGGCCATCATCAAAAAGTCTACAAACAATAAATGCTGGAAAGGGTGTGAAGGGGAACCCTCTTGCATTGCTGGTGGGACCGTAAATTGATATAGCCACTATGGAAGATGGTATAGAGATTCCTTAAAAACCTAGGAATAAAACCACCATATGACCCAACAATCCCACTCCTGAGAAAACTAAAGTTTAAAAAGATACATGTATACCCCAATGTTAACTGCAGCACTATTTACAATAGCTAGAACATGGAAGCAACCTAGATGCCCATCAACAGATGAATGTACATATATACAATGGAATACTACTCAGCCATAAAAAGGAATACATTTGAGTCAGTTCTAATGAGGTGGACAAACCTAGAGCCTATTATACAGAGTGAAGTAATTCAGAAAGAGAAGGATAAATATCATATACTGACACATATATGTGGAATCTAGAACAATGGTACTGATGAATTTATCTGCAGGGCAACAGTGGAGAAGAAGACCTAGGGAACAGACCTATGGACATGGTGGGGCTGGGAGGAGGGAGAGGGTGAGGTATATGGAGAGAGTAACGTGGAAGTTTACAATACCACATGTAAAATTCCAGTGGGAATTCGCTATATGACTCAGGGAACTCAAACAAGGGCTCTGTGTCAATCTAGAATGGTGGGATGGGGAGGGAGATGGGAGAGACGTTAGGGAGGGAGGGGATGTGGGTGTACCTATGGCTGATTCTTGATGTTTGACAGAAAATAACACAGTTCTGTAAAGCAATTATCCTTCAATTAAAAAAAAATAAAGTGAAAAAAAGTCTTCTTTCCCAAGTTATTCTTAAAAATTCATTCAGAATTCCACAAAATAATCTCCTTACAGTCAAAAGAAGTTCTCTTCAATAACTCTTCTATGGCCCAGTTTCACTCCTGTACTTACATCACTCGCTCTGCATGAATATCTGCACTTACCTAATTAAAGGTGAACCTCCAGGTTGCAGAGTTGTCCACCATTATACGGAAAACACAGTATGTGAGTATGTTCAAAAATAAGCCCTGATACAGCTTTCTTTTTTTTCTAGTCCCAGTGGGATAAAAGAAGTTTCCTAATCAAAAAGGGGGTGTTCTCATCACTCCTGGAAGAACAGACTATACCCTGACAGAAGGAGAGAGGGCATTGTTCCAGCTGTCTGCCAGTCTCTCTGGGGCCTGGGGATACACAGCTCCTCTCCACCAGATTTCTTTGGGGATAACAGCAGCCCCCAGGCCTCAGGCTGCCCTGGAGGGATGGCCACTGGCGCTTCTGTAACCAGGACAACGAGAGAGGCCTTCTTAACAAGAATAGTCTGGTAATCAGGACTCAACACACCCAGACACAAGTCAATGCAACCCCCACACACTCCCATCCATCCCTTAAAAGTATTCATCTAAGACCATTACAATCTTACTATGTTAATTTAGTATGGTGCTAGATTTCCCAGAGAAAATATTGAACTCTCAGTTTTAACTGGGAGTTAGAATCTGAAAATGAATTACAGGTGAACAAAACTTTTTAGCATTTCAGCTGAAGAGTGAACATTTTTAGTGTAAGTATGACTCATATAATATTTGGGATATACTTATACTAAAATATTATTCAGTTTATCTGGAATTCATTAATAGGGAGTCCTATATTTTTAGTTCCTAAAGCTGTCAACTCCATACGGCATCAAAATTCCAACTGTTGCCTTTTCATTTAAAGTCTTCAAGTTTCAGGAGTTCCCTGATGGTCCAGTGGTTAAGACTCCATGCTTCTCATGCAGGGAGCTCATGTTCCATCCCCGGTCAGGGAACAAAAATCCCAAATGTGACCAAAAAAATAAACAAAAATAAGTACTTTAAAAAATAAAGTCTACAAGCTTCAACTAATTTAGTAGACAATTTAGTAACTAAAGAAAAAAAAATCTGATATAAAGCAATGATCTCAAAAGGGGATTATTCCAGGGACTTTTTACCAATACAATGATTCAATCAGGGAATATAGTGTGGATTTATTTTCTGTTTGTTGATTTGTTTGCTTCGATGAAAGGCCTTGAATGATGGTGGGTTTTTTTCTTTTTCCTTTCATCTGGGATTGGTGTGTAAGGGTCAAACAATGTGAGCTACCAGCTTTCTCTAAGGGGCAAATATTAAAGACATTAGTGGTCCCCCAGAAGTTCACCTGTCTCTCTCAGAATCATCAAAAGCTGGCCCAGCTCTTCTTGAGAGCTCATCCTCTCATTTCTCCTGATCGCATCCAGATCCAGAGATGGATTAGTAACCTCACAAGCAAGAAAAGAAGAACTGGCTTGTGTGAGCAAAAAGACACTATGGAAATTCTCCTGGGGCTCCTCAAAAGAAAATGAGTCCAACCTTGTGCATTACTTAGCTTGACTCATTTGCTGTTCATGGTGAGGAGACTGAATTACAGCAGCCTATAATAGTTAAATAGTAATGTTTTCTTTGGCTCATTGCTCTGTGGTGAAATCTCCCCTGCAGTAACTGATGCTACCCCCAGCACCCTAAATAGCAAAAAGTGTGACCCATTCTCTCCGCTGGTGCATTCACAGGCTATTGGGTAAGGAGTCTCCATCGGGGTTTTCAGGTAAGTTCCCTGTCATTTGCATTTTATTCTCTGTGCATCATCCTAAAAAAAAAAAGTCTGAATTCAAAACTTATTTCCAAGTCAGAAAGAAGATTTTGTAAGTCTCTTTTCTAAAGCAGAGACATCTTCTTCTCTCTTCTTGATGTGTCATCAGTAGCTTTAAAAGCAATCCCCTTGTGTCTGTCACCGTGACTCAGAAAACTAGGCCAGTGATGATCCTGTCATTTAGTGGTTCTGTGGCATACGCGCCCTACCATCTTCCATTTCTACGCTTCAAAATACTAAGTGGGCCACACCAAGACATCTTTTTATCGCAAAGCACTCTGTGTAATGGTTTTGAAGCTTTGGGAGGGAAACAGAGGTGTGGAGAGGGAGGACTTTTGCATAACTGCTGTTTATTTCTGTGGCAAATCACTACTTGGGAAAACATGCATTTGAGGGACATGAAAGGCTTGGCATTTCACTCCTTGACTTTATTCCCTGGAACTGCCATTTGCGTGGTGACATTTGAAACTTGACCATCCTGGACCGCCGAGTTGCCAGACAGCAGCCACTTTGGCAAGAGGTAGCTCCAGGGGGAAGGGAAGAGGCTGTCTTCTAAAAGAAATGAATAAATGTCTGCTCAGGGCCCCTATCAGCCCAAACAAGCAACTGCATTCGAAAGGTTTCTCCTATCTTGTAGAGCCAGAGAAGGTGAGCTGTTCCAGGGAAGGCCAGAAAAAAACAAAACAAAACAAAACCCTACTAGAATGCATGTGGGCAAAAATCACATTTCTTAAAGGAGACTGCTAGAGCTCAACTGTAGGATGAGAATGCAACTTCCCACCACCAGCCCACCTCTTTCTTCTTCAGTATGTCTGAGCGCAGGGCACATGCTAAACCTATAAACGTGACCCAGACTATGGTTATTGGAAGGTCTGCCGCTGGCATGAAGACTGTTCAGTCAGGACCATTATATTTCCTGTGTACGTCATCCACCCTATTCTCTAGATTTTGACAAGCCGTGATGTAAGGAAAGAACTTGAAAATGGAAACACTCTAATTTCTTACCCCTTATAAGGTAAGGAATTATACCCCTACATCCCTGCCCTGTTGTTTTCCTTGTACACTTCTTTCCTTCTCTTGACCATCAAAAAAAAAAAAAATTGAAAGAGAAAGGCAAGATAGAGTCAAAGGGAAGAGAAATGGGTGGTGAGATGGGGCAGGGAAAGGCCTGAACAAAGTCTACAGAGGCTAAGTTGGATGAATTTAAAACACCCCTGGAAAACAACACAGACACCACTGGCCTCTCCTATAATAAAGTAACCATAATAACAGCAAATGCTAATATAAAGCTTACACTGTTCTAAGCACTTCACATAAGTTTGCTCACTGAATCTTCACACATAAATACTAATCCTCTCCTTTTAAGCAGATGAAGAGATAGGCCCAGAGATCGCCAATAACTTGTCCAACATCACATAGCGTGTAAATTGCCGAAGAACAAGGACTTGAACCCGGTAGCCTAGCTCTGCTCTGCCTAGGCTATCTCTATATGCTAGAAATGTTTAGAAATGTTCATCTCTGCCTGTACTGTTCTCCCTTCCACTGCTACACCCCATATTTCTTCTGTCTTGGGGTTAAAATAGGAAGAAAGAGAAACATTTACTGTTTCACAGATTGCACTGAATGTTTCCAGGGCCCAGAAATAAGGTCTACAACAATGAAAGATAGGAAACATGTGCCAGCTTCAATCCGCAAATCAAGGTCACTCCCTGACATACCTATATCAGTGGCTCAGGGTTCAGTCAGAGAAGCACTAGGAAGTATTAGTAAGATTGAACCCTGCCTGACTGACAGAAGTAGACTGGGGAGAACATATCTACACTTTGTTACAGACACTTGAATTACACAATCATGGGGGCAGGTTAAGCACCATCCACAAAGCCACCGTCTTCAGGAGTAGCGCTGAGGAGTGCCGTCACCAGGAAAGGCTGCGGGAAGGGAAGAGATGAAGTGGGGGAGATCAAGGGGACGCTGGAACCCCAGAAAGATGACAGAAAGCGCCGGAGAGTTCTTACTGGCCCTGACCTTGACGGGCTGAGTGTCCTCAGAAGGTGGAAAGAGGGAGGAGGCCGCATAGTAAAGCTAAGCCCTGGAGCCAGAAGAGCAAAAGGAGGATCTCAGGAACGGGAGCAGCCGTGAGCCCAGCCACTGTCTCCCACCGGCGAGGTGAGCCAGCCGACAGAGATGCCGCACGTGAGCTGCGCCTCCACCCTCCAAATCTCCTGTGAGGACATCTTGCAGGGACTACCGCATCTGGACGCATACAGGGAGTTGTGGGAAGTGTGGCCCAGTTTTGAGAAATTGACACTTTGCAAAGTCACCACGTGACCTAACTACAACAGTGCTGCTGCAGTCTTAGTGGAATCAGCTCATGATTTAACCAGTTTTGCCACTTGGCAAACATGGGAGGCAGAAAAGAAGAATGGTTACAACATGTATGTTGCAGTCTGAGTTCAATTCCTAGCCCCAGTCACTTGTAGTGAGACTTCTAGAGATTTTAATTACCATATTTATAAAACAGGAATGATAATACAGCAATCTTCATTGAACACAGTAAAGACTGAGTAAGATATACTTAAAAAGCACTAGTTTCTACATCTAGCCCATAATATTTATATTTTGTATGTTAAACATAAAGTAACATATACATTATCAGAAATATACAGTAATAAGGCTAGTGATAGCCTTTATTAATAATTTCTAATTTTGCAATAAATCATACAATAACCAGATCAATTGAAGATGCATTTTTCTCAGCCAGAGTTCTTATACTTCATGAAGAACAACATAACTACGAGGTCTCCAAATTCAACATCCTCATATATTCAGAGTTTATCACATAAAGTATGGTAAGTAAAAGTTTTAAATATCCTTTGAAGTGAAGTTGTTCAGTCGCGTCCTACTCTTTGTGACCCCATGGACTGTAGCCTACCAGGCTTCTCTGTCCATGAGATTTTCCAGGCAAGAGTACTGGAGTGGGTTGCCATTAAGATGTAATTAGGGAATTCCTTGAGTACTTCATGTTTTTCATTGAGGATCTTTGCCTACATACAGTATTTTAAGCCAGGAGAAATCAGTGACAGGAAGACAATATGGAAAAAACACAGATGCTTGGGATCCACACCACATATTAAATTAATGGTGTGTAAGTGTTGTCTAATTTCTATGATGTATAGGAATGTTGAAATTCAGACTGGGTATGAAGCACAGAAGCAATTTAACCCAACCCTGCACTGAAGCACCATCTTCTCTAGACCATTCCTGCTAAGTCTGGAACTTAGAAATATTAAGTGATGAGAAACTGACTCTACCTGGAAGCAGACCAGTCCACAGAGAAACAATCAAAATGTAAAAAATTAATATTCCTGATATAACCAGATTTTACTGCCTTGCAACTCAGAGTTATTTGTCATAGTTCTGATCCCTTTAATCAAAGAGAATAAGTATAGCATGTTTGTGTTTCGTCTTTGAGAATCCGACTAACTCTAAGGACCTATTTCACCCCAAAGTCTGAATGCTGCCATATATATAAACTCTACATATAACCTCAGGAGCTCCTCAGAGCTCCCTTAACTCCTGGTGACCAAGCCTACACAAGACTTCTCCTCCTTCATTCAAAGGCAGCTTTCAAGTTCCTCTTGAGCTTTCCTTTGTACAGAATTCCTTCAACTGTTGGGGGCATAATTTTAAGAGCTCTTCTATCATGGGCCTGTATCTATGAATCAGCTCATCTTTCCAATCTTTTTCTTAATGGATTGCACTCTGAAATAAACAAAATGCTTCTGGAGCAACCTGGAAGGTTCAGAGTATGATGAAATCACTACCACACAGGCCACTCATGTTCAGATTTAATACGGCCTGATATTTCATAAGCTCCTTGGCCACCACATTGGCTGCTTGGTCTTGTGTTAAACGGAGATTAATCACTTTTCTATTTTGTGAACTAAGATGCCTGGAGTAGAAACTTTAAAGTTCTTTCAACTCTAAACTCCCTGAGTCTAGAAGAAAGGACTTCCTGAAGGTGATAAGCTCATCAACAAATTCCAGCTGAGAGAAAATAATGGAAAACACATTGAGCGGGTTGTTGTGATCTCTGTGATACAACCTCCAAGAGGAGAGTATCAGATTGGTGATGCTTAGGTCACTTGCCCTTTGTTCTGGTAACCAGAGGGAAAGAATGAATCCTCCAGCTCTCTCAGTGGGAGACTGAGTTCTACATCTGTACACAATGGTCAACTCTCCACCAATACAAACAAAGACTGGAAGCTAGATAACCAGTCTTTGGCCATGGTCATAATGAGAATAGGTATAAGATGGAAAGATTTGTGATATTTACTAAAATGACAATTAAGAGGACAAAAGCTTTTCCTTTATCACTTTCAAAGTGATAACGGTGAAAAACATTTTTAGGTTAATAAAGAGCCTGCATAAACATTAATTCAAACTATCATGCTTGGGAGACTAACTCTGAAGCTTTATTACACTAAAGTCCAACAAAGAAACACTGTACAGACTTCCCAGTGTCTAAGAAATAAGGGGTTCCCAATCATTACCAAGTTCATCAGTTAGCATTTATGCATGTGTAGGAAGCATATGAATTTTCAGGCTCCAGTTCAGCTGCTGTTCTAGGGCTAAACTCCACTAATTTAAACAACTTAAGGCCAGATGTGTTGTAAAGGGATGATTTATCTAGATTAGTCATCACACACTGATAGCCACAATTCTTTTTTGCAAAATGCACAGCACATTCCAATCCAAGGAAGCCTTGGCATTATGAATTCCTTTCACTTGGTTGAGTGTTTCATTTGCTTGCTAATATAAAATTCATTGAGGCAGCAGGCAGTCAAAGCTGTTGGGAGTTCTAGCCCAGTGCACCAAAATCCCACTGCAGTAAGACTAATGGCAAAGAGGGCATCCCAGAATAACCCACTTACCTGTTTGGCATAACAGTCGGCTTTCTGCAAATGTGAAGCGTGTGTACAGGGTCTGCAATGGTTTGGGATAAATTTGCAAATCTGACCACTGGAGACCAGGACTATTTCTACTGTGGTTCTGTAACTACTTAGCAAAAATGCTTCAGAGTGCTCAGCAGGGAAAGAAAACGTGATAATTGTGCGAAGATTGGACATTATATTAGAGTGAGCTCTTTGGCATAGAAGAATAATGTCTGTGAAATGCTAGTTTCAAGTCATCTAATGCTGAATTTCCATCATGCTGCTTTGAGGAGGCAAAATGAGACGGCAATAGTATTGCTTGACTCTGGATAACCAACCAGGCAATCGCCTGAGGGTCCTGGAGCAAGTCTAGGGGAGAGGCAGATAGGCAAAGGGAAGGCTCGAGGTCACCTATGACCTGTAGAGTTTTAACTTCCGGCTGCCAGATTCAAAGCACAGCATTCCAGTTTATCAAGGCATGAATAAGGCTTATTTTCTTTAAAAAGCTGGTGTCATCCAAATTCATAAGAGATTACTTTGCATGAGAAACACAGTAGAACACTTTTCAGGGAAAAATAGAGAAGCAATTTTGGGAAACCAAAATGAGATGAAGCTTCTTGATGGATATGTAGTCTTAGAGATGGGACCCATATAACCTCTTTCTAGCATTAAAAAGACAAAAAACACTGCCTAGTATTTACCTCTAGGTTCCCTCACACAAATGTCTGAAAGTGAAAGTCACTCAGTCCTGTCTGACTCTTTGTGACCCCATGGACTGTAGTCCATGGAATTCTTCAGGTCAGAATACTGGAGTGGGTAGCCTTTCCCTTCTCCAGGGGATTTTCCCAACCCAGGGATAAAACCCAGGTCTCCCACACTGCAGGCGGATTCTTTACCAGCTGAGCCACAAGGGAAGCCCAAAAGGTGAACGAAAGTCATCCCCGGGTCCTGGGCACAAATGTCTAAAAAGTCACTCAGTTAGTAGGTGATCGAATTGGAGTCCCAAACAGTCCTATCAGACTATAAAACTTTTGTTCTTTACTCTTCAAACTCTAACCCACTGGGTAATTATTTCTAAGTACTTGGACTGACAGATACTTTTTCACTGATGCAATAGTCAGAATAGACTTGGCTAGGTTGTAGTAACAATACCTGAAATCTTATTGGCTTGGCATGTCAGAGTCCAGCATGGGTCACAGATTTATCCCCAAAAGCTCTTCTCCAAGCAGTGACTTAAGGACCCATATAGCTCCACATTGTAACTTGCCATCTAGAACCTTTGACTTCCAATGTCTTGAGGTACAACAACCAAGAGGAGAGCATCACCAAGAGGTGATGCTGGGTCACATGACCTTTGCCCTAGTGACCAGGAGCAGGGAAAAGGAGAGCATGAATCTTTCGTCTTTCTTGATGGGAGACAGAGTTCTGTATCTCAACACAAGGGTGGATTCTCCCCCAAAGAAAGGGGAATTGGAAGCTGGATAGCTAAAAATATTAAAAAGTGTTCATTATACCTACCATGTGCAGTCCACTGAGCTAGAATCTGTATAGAATACAAAATAAGTTATGCATAACTGGAGTTTTGAAAGAAAATGATATTCTAATGGCCTGAGAGATTGATGTACAGAATCAGCTATAATTTCAGGGATAATACACAGAAGAAAAACAATGGAGGGGAAGCACAACAAGTACTGTTTACCAAACTAGCCAGTCTCAAAATTCCAACTGCTGCATGTCAGATTCCTTCTAAGTGATGAGGTCAAGTAATTCTCACTCAGAAATGGGAGAAAACATCTAAAGAGAAAAAAATGATTGTCTTATTATAAAATCTGAAGGAAACTCAGCTTTTTCTCATAAACATAATATTTTTTCAACCATTCTCTTAACATCACTGAAACTCAATTTTTTCATCTGGAAAATTATTAGAATACATATCATAGATTTTTCTCAGGTGGTTCCTGCTATAGTAGTTAGTAGGCACTCAAAAAAATAGTATTTCTTCTTTCTCCTGACCCTTGGTCAATTTTTTACTGCATTCAGTAAAGAAAATACTTGCTATACCTGCCACAGGTTGGTCTCTTAGACTCATACTTCATTGACTTCAGTTTCACTCTCAGAACATACCGGGTTATAGATCACATTCATTTCCTTAGGGTCTTGCTAAGTGGTTGGCCTGGTAATTCAATTAAAGATATTTGCTACTGTTTAAATGGAAGATATTTCATTTTGATATTATTCCCCCAAAATATATATATATTATATATAAGCAGTGGTCCTTAATGTCTCAAGTCAATGTTATGAGTAAACAGTAAGATTTTTCAACAATGTGTCAGCCCCGGAGGGCAATTATATACAAGTCAAAGATTCTCAATCTGAGCACTACTGACATTTGGAGTCAAATAACCAAAGAGTCAGACACGACTGAGCGACTGAACTATAACTATAACCTTTCTGGTAGAGGTCTGCTCTGTGCATTGTCAGACACATCCTTGACCTCTACTCACCAAAGCCAGTAGCAGCATTTCCCCTACCCCTGCACTGTGACCACCAAAAATGTCCTTTGGTGACAGAGAGCAGAATCATCTACATCTCTCCCTGCCCTACAGTTGAGAATCACTGATCTATATAAAGGTATATTTTCATTTTATGGCAAATACTGGCATTACCTTCCAAAAGCCATTATACATTTTGTCCTTGATGACAAAATCCTGATTTCACTGAGCTACAAACCATTCAGACGTAATGGTGATCCTATTTCAAAATCAAGTAAATCCTCAAAATCTTATCCAACTGTGGAGCTCCCCATGCTCTTACCAAAAGTGACTTAGGAACAGTCATGTGACTCACCTTTGGCTAAAAAGCAATGAGGAGGAGATTGCTGCAGGGCTTGTCATGGGTTTTGTGCTGTCCAATACACTCCAAGAAAGACCTGTCCTCTTTTCTCATTGCATGTAATTATGCTAGCACACAATTATTAGAATCACTACAATCATGAAGATTTTAGCCAGCATGGGAACAAAGGCTACAAGCTAAGAGGAAAGCACCTAGGTCTGTTGAAAAGTGAATTTAAGTGATGCTTCAACTACCCTACCTCCAGACCACTTGTAAAGTGTATTAATAATCTATCCTTTTTTTAAAGCCAGTTTAGTCAAGGTTTCATATTAATTAGAGCTAAGCATCCTGTCTAAGAAAGTTCATGTTATAATGGACTTCATCAATATAGTGGCCATCAACTCCAGCCGATAGGAACCTGTTTGATCAAGACTGCTTTCATACAATAACAAAATACAGGTGATACTGAAAAATGGGCAACTTGGTGCTTCTTCTTCCTCAATGAATCATATTAAAAAAAATTTTTCAATGACTCTTTCCATTCTCCCCCATTCACTAATCCTGTATAATAAAACAAAAGTGTACTAAATGTGACAAATGTGTATACTCTTAGTATTCCAGGAGCTAAGAGATGTAAATATCAGACCAGAACTACATTAAGATGACTCCCCAGAAAAGGACTTGTTAATTTAGCAGATATATATGGAATACTTATTTCATAAAAGATCCTCTGTGTTAGGGCGGACAGACAGATCTGATCAAAATCATCCTGCCTTCAAGTTGCTTGCAGTGCAGTAATGAAAAGGCATGTGCAGAAGTTACAGTAACATGTGGGTTTTGCGTATTCAAGAGTGGTGCAGCTAGAATATTGTGAGCATTCAGATGAGCAAGATGATGTTGCTGCAGTCTCTGGTAATCGAGGAAAGACTGATTATGAAGGAGCAATATTTTGACTGAATCTTGAAGAATGGGTAGTATTTATGTGCTTAGACTGAGGAGTGACATGGGTTGAGAGGTGGAAAATGCCAGACAGAGCGGACTGAGCATGTGGATGTATGAGGAACTGCAGGCAGTTTAGCTTGGCTGGAATATTGATACGTGGGGGTAATCACAGCCACAAAGAAGACTCTGATTGTTGCCAGATGATGATAAGCAAAGCTAAAATCAAGGTGGGGAAAGGCAGAATAAAAATTTAAGAGGACAAAGATCCCAAATGTTACAAATTAAAAGATATGTTAATTTCCTTATGCTCAAAAGAAACATGAAGCCAAGAAAAAGTGGAGTATCAGAAACTTTGATTTAGGTAAAATAATGTTAATCTAATTATCTCTGATGATCCCCTTCATAAAAGTGGCCAAGATGAGCAATTTACTAAACATCCAATGGCCTCTTTCACCCTTTTTGGCATCACAGAGTTGATACCTCAGCAAGCTATAAATAAAAATAGACTATAAAGAATCTAGATAACCCTCTTAAAACTGCTACCCCTTTTCTCTACCCCAGTGAGCTCCTTATGCATAGCCTGTTTTCTTTAAGGCTTATGCAAGTTTTCAACCCTCAAGTAAACATAGGTAGTGTTAGCTTTTTAAATAAAGATGATTTGGTTTCTAGTCATATTCCCAAGTTGATTCAGTAATTCAACATAGATTCTGCTCTCAAATTATAGCATAAATCATTTACTATATAGTAGGTGGTTTAATGATTTCACAGAAAATGTAAAATCAATTTCGATGCAAATGTAACTTCAATAGGAATCACCACTTCCCCCACTTATCAACTATGTGACTTTGGAGATATTATCTAACCTTTCTATTTTCTCATGGAAAAAAAAAAAAAATGAAATAGCCGTATCTGCCTTTGAGTGTTGGAGAAGCAGTTAACAAGATGCTATTCCTAAATCACCAAAACAAATCTGGATACAAGATAAGAGCTCAGTCAAGGGTGACAAGAGATGGGGAGGGTTCATTTAATCACAGCCTCAGAAACAGAAAGCCACTTAAAGTAGAATCAAGAAACGGAGCACTTACAAAAGGATATACAAATATCTCATAGGAACCAGGCAAAGAAATTATAGCAGGAATTCACAAGAGACTACTAACAAGGAAAGTTAGAAGATGACTGAATGATCTCTTTCTGACCATGTTATTTCCAGTCCATCGGTCTGTGTATCTACTGGCTCCTCCTCGGTCTGCAAACTGACCTCTCCTGCTTCACTGAGCATGTGGCAGAAGTGACCATCCCAGGCCCAACTTTACATCACCACATCTTCAAACACCAAACAAGGCTTTGAACTGGTCCAATCCTGGATCCAGTGTCAATCCACCATCCAATCCACTGCATCTGCCCTCCTGCCCCAACACCCACTCATTTCCGAGAGAGGGATCCACTAGGAACAAGGTATGACAATGGGAAGGAAGAAATTGTCATGCCGAGGACAATCAACAGAAAGCCCTAATGCCCTCTCTTTAATATCCTCCGCATGAAGCAAAGCAAACAGTGGACTGCCTTATCACTTGAAGAATCCTACTTCAAAGGCAGAGAAGCTAAGAGTTTCCAACCACGACCTCTGCCAAGTCCTCCACTTCCACCCCAGCTCCTCTCCTCACTGCTCTAATATATTCAGGTCTCTTCCATTATGGCTGTGTGTGTATTTCAGTTTGGCATCTCCTTCCGTCGCAAAGCGGAGGTGATCATATTTCAGGAGGTGCTAGTTCCTGCGGGCGGAGTTGCCTCTGTGTTATAATTGCTTTCCACCATGCAGCTGCCGCACATGAGCTCATCTACATGCTGGATGGCTGCGTTTACAGCAAGCCAGCCTCACAGTGAGTTCAGAAAGAGACAGGCTCTGCCGGCAAATCTTGCTTCCTGAGGCTTGTCATTTCTTTGGACGATTTGTAGTCTGATAACGACCATGTCATGATTGTGCGGTGATGACTCCAAATGCCCCAACACACTTGATGGATCTTAGCATAAATTGGCCATTAATCAGTGTGTAGGCTCTTCAGAATTTCCATATTCAAGCTGTTATGGCATAATGCTGATTAATTGTTCAATGTCCAATGTAACCTCCACATCCTGTATTACTGGGAGGCTGTAGTTACCCACATGACTTCATTAGATTTGCCTGAGAGGAAGAAGTGCTGGATATTCCTCAGTAATACAGTGATCTCCTGGTTTCATGGTAACCTCACAAGTTTCTTAAAGGAAAGTATACAAGAACTTCTGCATTTCGTATATAGTCCAATGGAAAACAGAAAGTCCATTTAAAGATACTAAAGGGGTACAGCTTGCAGACTTTCAAACCAGAAAACAAAAAAGCAAAAGTTTATTGTCATATCCCACGTATGCCTTGTTCCCAGTTTAATGAGTCTGAACTGATTATTCAGGTCAAGTTTTCATCATTTCTAATTTATTTACCACTTGTGTCCTTTCTTGTCATTAATGAAATATATTCATTGAATCAGCAAATATTTGTTAAGTGACTACTATGATCTAGCACTGTTGGCAGCACTGGGAATACAACAGTATAAATGCTAGTAGAATATTTCAGAGATATTTCAGTCTTTATAGTAAATTTAAATCCCCCAACCCCAATCTGAATGCCTCTGTCTATATGCAAATGATTTGGAGTTTTTGATTCATCCCTCTCTAGTTCTGAACTTTGCCCCAGATTCCATGCCCATATCCCCTTCATTAACAGATGTTGGTCTTGAGGTCTTCTGAGCATCAAAAATCCATTAAAAAAGAAACCAAGATCAAAGAATGCACATTATGAGAAGACTGAATTTGTTTTATACAGGTAAAATTATTTAAGAAGTAAGACCTCCAATAATAGAAGGGCTGTTCCAGGAAGCAGCGAGGACCTTTTCTCTAGTTCTATTCTAATATTTTTCAGGGATGCGGTAGAATGCCTTCTGACATTCATTACAAGGAGATCAGTCTCAATGGCCCTTTCTAATTCTAAGATTCTGTTCCCTCTAAAGCCATATCTGTCAACATTCTCCATTCTGCCAATCAAAGAAAAAATACTTAGGGCTGTTTCAAATACCTCAGGCTTAAGCAAATGCTGAAGTATACTTCTTCTTCCACATCTTTTCCACTGTCCTTTTTCTCCATGGGCTCCAGTATCCCATCTCCCCTCCTTACTCGATCTGCTCCTATAGCTCTTCTCTCTAGCAGGCCCTAGATTTCACACTCAAATCATCATTAGTAGACACCTTTCAGCGTATATCACTACCTGATTTGGAATTTTCCAATGACCCTCCATACACTGCATATGTGTATAATTTCATGGACAGCTGTTGCTGAAAGGGATCTTTATTAGTTTACTATTGCTACTGTAACAAATTACCAAACATCTAGTAGTTTTCTTCTTCTGTATTCAGTTGCTCAATTATGTCCAACTCTTTGCAAGCCCCTGGACTGTAGCCCTCCAGGGTCCTCTATCCATGGGACTTTACAGCCAAGAATACTACAGGGGCTTGCCATTTACTTCTCCAGGAAATCTTCCCAACTCAGGGGTCAAACCCACATCTCCTGCATCTCCTGCATTGGCAGGCAGATTCTTTATCACCGAGCCACCTGAAGAAGCACAAATTCATCACCTTGTAGCTCTCCACATCAGAAAACCAAAATGGGTCTCACTGGGCTAAAATCAAGGCATTGGCAGGGCTGCCTTCCTCCTGGAGATTCCAGAGGAGAAGTCATTTCTTTGCTTGTTCTAACCTCCTTGGCTCGGGGCTTCTGTCCATCTTCAAAGCCTCCAACAGCAGGTTGAGTCCTTCACACACTGCATCACTTCAACCTTGCTCCCATGGTCACCTCTCCCTCTTTGAGTCTTCTTTTTCCCTCTTCCTTCATTTAAGGACTCTTGTGATTAACCCTGGGCTCACCCAAATAATCCAGGATAATCTCCCTATTTTAAGATCCTTAACTTAATCATATCTGGAAAGTCTATTTCACCCCACAGCATAACCTACTCACAGGTTCCTGAGATCAGGATGTGCAGTCTTTGAGGGGTCCATCATTTTCCTGACCACAGGACCTTAGAGTTGATTAATGAAGTCCTCCATTTTATGGATAAAGAAAGAGGAGCAAGGAAAAGCAAGCACTAGTTCACTCTAACACCCCAGGGTACGATAAAAACTAGAATCCATGTTTCCCAGCTTCCATCCCAGTGATAGAGAATACCACCCTGTCACCTGCAGAATTATGATTTAAGAAGAAGGTAGCTCAGATGGTAAAGAATCTGCCTGCAATGCAGGAGATGCAAGTTCTATCCCTGGGTCAAAAAGATCTCCTTGAGAAGAGCAGAGCAACCCACTCCAGTATTGTTGCCTGGAGAATTCCACGGACAGAGGAGCCTGGCAGGCTACAGTCCTTCAGGTCTCAAAGAGTCAGACATGACTGAGCAACTAACACTTTCACTTTCATAGCTAAAAGCAATATTAGCAATTAAAGCAACTCTCTTCCAAAGACTGAATTTTCTGATTTCTATAAATTCTTCCAGGACCTAACTGTTCTCTGAGTATTTTTTTTTTTTGAAGCAACCAGTAATTTCCTGCTTGCCTAAAAGAGTTAATATCTCCTTTTAAATGTACTTGATTCACAGAAAGAATTCTCATTTTACACCATAAAAGAGGCTGAAGAAGGTCATATTCATTTACTTTATAAAATTTTCCAAATCAAATAAATTGCTCCATTTTACTTCTCTTATAATTATGATTGAGATTTGGGAAGCAGTCGTAAGTCCCCTTTGTTTTCGTAAGTGGCTGCTCCATCGTTGTGGGATCACAAGTAGGTAATGTGAAGTTTCCTGTCTGCCTGGGAGCCACTGGCTGAAGTTTCTAACAGTAGGCATTGTTCCACAGATGTTTAATGTATTGAAGGTGAAAAAGAAAAGCCTGATTACCTAGGCATTTAGAGCCGGAGCCCCTGCTTTCCATGCAACAGAAAAGAGCAACAAAAAATTATCCTGAATCACACTCCAATGGAAGAGACCGCCTCCTTTGAGGACTTTCTTGCCTCCAAGCCTCCTCTTGTTCTCTAATGAAAATCAGCATTTTAATTCTGGTCTACTCATCTTTAAAATGCAAACATTTTCCCAGTTACCAGCAGCCAAGCAAATTTCAAAAAGAAGACTTTTCAATGCTCTCCACTAAAGGCTGGATTCACTAGGGTGATGAAATGGTCCAGAACTTCTGATTGACAGCTCCCCCACAGAGTAGCAATTTGGGATTATTCCCACAGCATCTTGCCTCTTCAACTACTTGAGAGTTAAACAATACTTAGCAGAACATGGTTTACAGTATAACTTAAAGTCAACAGTAAAACAGGAGCCAGAGCCTGGTAAGAAAAGGGGAAAAAAAAAAGAAAAACTAAACAAATCAGTCATGAAGCCAATAATAGAAAGGGAATGGAATTCAACAACCAGAGCAATGGAAAGGCAATGCATCCCCCATTGAAATTTGAACAGAAATGCCAAGCTGCCGAAGCAGAAAGAGGCCAGAAACTCTTCAGTAGGAGGCTGAGCTGTCCCTCTTTTCGGCCTGAGCACCAGGACAAGCCTTACATGTCCCCTGCAGTTCCTTTCCTCTTGCCCATCTGGGCAGCCCCGGAGCGCTTGGCCGCCTGTAGCAATAAGGCCGGGTGCAGCTTTGCATGCATCAGACTCAAGGCTCCTCTCCAAAGCAGAGGCCCTGCCAAATGGGCTCCAGCACCTCGCCCCTTGCAGCCTACTGATAGTCTGCAGCTTGTCTGTAATTGTTGCGTGAACATGTACTTTCTTTCGCTGATGATTTTGGCACCCTCACGGGGCTCTACCCAAAAAGGCACTGAACAATGGGATGTGATTGTTTTGAAATGTGCCCAACAGAAAGCCTTTCTCGGACAGCTCTCAGATCCCCCACAACCCCCACCAGGCTTCAGGGCTTGGCTAGATGAATGGAGTTCAGCTGTAGTTTACAGTTTATCACCAACCAAGTATTGCTCTTGCTGCCAGCCCTCCCCTCTCCAGCTTCTAAAGAAAAATAAAGGAGTAGAAAAAAGGAAAGAAAAGCGGCAGCCCCAGAACATTCATTGTATAACAATCTGAACAAGGGAAGGGGAGGTGTGGAATGCCCTTGGTGACCATGAAACTGACACGGCTCCCCAAAAATGGCTTCCGGCTTTCAGTATGTCCAGCAGAGCCGTCTTCCCTCACTCTCCCAAGCTGCTCCCCAATTTATAATCATCGTTCAAAGTGGTGAAAGGCCTAATTGCCCCGAGCAGTGTGGTCAGTCTTCCTGGAGATTTAGCTGCCTGCTTTCATCTGGCAGCCTGGGAGGGAACACAGCGTTTCCCTCCAGGCAATCTATATGGTCTAGCAGTTCACTGCAGAAAGTGGTGCCTTATCGATTTCTGCCATAGCTTCCATGGCTGACTCAAGGATCAGAGCCTCTGACAATGACTAACAAGTTTAAACCATTAGTCCCATTTGTAACTACTCAGCGAAAGGCTTGTCAGTCACAGTGTACCATCCACTGCAGCTTTTAGCAGATTTCTAATCCCATTCATTCTGCCCACAATGACCCCTGTAGTTAATGGGGGTTATCGGAAAACTATTTTTTCCCTTCAAAAGCAGTGCATTTTTCTTCTTATTTCTTTTGGAACATAAAAGCCATTTCAGTTGTGATGTTTCAAAACAGTGATGCAGGAGATGATATGTGTCCCTCCCAGGAGAAAATCTGTATCCTGGTGTGCAGGACATTATGTCTGAACCTGAAAACCAGCGCAGAGAATTGGGTGTCTGATAATGGTTCATCATGTACAGATTCTCCCCATCCTACTCTTATATAGGTTTGTCTTAACACCTCTTCCCCCTCCCTCTTTGATGGTGAGAGATTCATTTTGCTATAAGAAACCTCTGTCTTTCTGGATATCTAATCACCCTGCAGTTGGTTCGGCTTAAAGCCTTCTGTTACTCAAAGTGTGCTCCCCAAACCAGCATCACCTCAGAGCTTTGCAGAAACACTGTTTCAAGTGTCACTCTAGACCTACTGAATCAGAATCTGCATTTAAACCAAATTCACAGATGATTCCTATGCACATAAATGTTTGAAAACCACTGGTTTAAAGAAGCTATTTTTTTCACTGTCACATTTTCATTATAAATAAAGCCTTATACCAAATAAAGCCAAATTTAACATTTCCAGTGTGTGGGTTAGAATATTTTTAAGCAAAAAATGAGTTCTTCTGCATGTCAGTTCCAGTGACTTTCTCCTTGTAGATCTGACAACTGAAAGCTTTCCATCTTCACATCTGTAGTACCTCACCCAGTACCTTGTACAGAGTGAGCACAGGATGAGCAGTTGTTGAATGAATGATTTACAAGAATGAACAAATGAATGAAAATGAAGACAGAAATGTGATGTTTCTGTCAATGATATAAGGAATCAGGTATTCTTGACACAAAATGATTTTTAAAAATGGGGAAGGTGACTCTTAGGACTCGTCAGGGAATAAGACTCTCATTCACTTTTCATTCCCTTACTTAGATGCTCTCACCACCAAGTTGATCCTGTCCTGAGGATGAAAAAACAATGCAACAGGCGGGACTTTTCCTAGAGTATCCTCTTATTCCCATGTCTAGCCCTGTTCCACCCTTGTCCCTTTCTGCTGCTTATTTCTCTTCTCTCCCTATCATCTACTATTTATCAATTTCCATCTTCTAAAACCCTATACCTAACCAACAGACACCAAAGTATCTGAAAATCAACTCATAGTAAAATAAAAGTGACTGCTAAGGCCCTAATATTTTGAGAGTTATTTCTTGACATCACAAATATCATATCACCCAGGCAGTCAATTTGATCTAGGGATCAGATCAGTTCTGCCATTGCTAAATTAATACCAGAAAAGTGCTAAGTAACCTTCTTACAGGATGTTCATGGAGATTTTGTAATGTAGCTGCTGCTTCTCTACGTCTAATCCCTTCCACTTCCCAGAGATTGTATTTGATCACATGACCACCCTTGTCTTATGGTCATAGGTCTCTGTTTTGACAATGGTCATTAACCAAAAAGTATTTGAGGAAAAGCTCTTATCTCAAAAAATAAAAGTATAAGTTTAAATCTAAGGCAAGTTTTAAATGAACAAGTATTACCCATCTCCATCAAAGAGAAACTTCACACCATGATTGTTTTTCCCTAGCTTAAAACAAGAATTTGGGAAATAAAATTATCTCCTTCCAGTGATTACCTCTGCAAACTATAATTTCTGGAGCTTCCATCCATGGACTGCCATGTTGTGATTACTTAATTGCTGTCTGAAATGCAGAAAACTGACTTGTGTTTTCGTTTTAAGGTACTCCTTTGACATTTTGAATAGTTACATAAATAGGTTGTTTTGTGTGTTGCTAGCAGGGGCCAGCAGGAAATATTTCACTTGGAGGTAGATAGTGTTGGTGACTAAACAGAAATGACTAGGTGGGTTGCAGGGCAGGTGTAGACCTGTACACAAACAAGCACAAAAACTGAGGATGCCAACGATTCTGTTGTCTTAACTCTCAGCCTGAATTTGTATAGCTTACAGAAATTATTCACAGATTTCCCACACACAAGTTAAAAAGTGGCTTCAGGGTGGGGTATCCTCCTCCCTCAAGCCCCCCACTACGAGTTTTAAAATGCAATTGGAGGGCATAGAAAATAAATGGAAATGTCATCTGGCTTGTAACAAAAGACCTAAATCATAATGGATTATTGAGCGGCATCTTGTGGTTAAACATGAACATGACACCCATAGAAAAAGCTTGACTTGCCAGCATGCCACTTGAAAACACTGCCTCACATCTGGCTTTTGATGGTGCTAATAAAGGGCCATGTAAGGTGATCAATGCAGCCTTATCATCACGCCACCTTAAAATATTTCTTGTGAACGAGTGCATTAACTTATAATTAATCATCACACTTTAATATAAATGTATCCATATAGGCAAATTTAATCAGTGTTCTTTCTCTTTCATAATATTTTATTGATAGTAACAGAGCATTAAAGAAGACCTATAAGATATAAAGTTACATGAGCAGTGTTTGTAATCTAAGCCAATTCAGCAGAATTTGAAAATCAGTGCTTCCTTATGAGATGAAATATGAAACCATTCAGTCATTCCCTCACTGAAATTCATTTTCTCTTTATTATCCAAATCCATAAGGAAAGGAAGAAGCTGTCCTTTCCTGGCACCTGCCTCCTTCTCTGTCTCATATATGGATTCGGTCAGTAGATGAAATGAGTGAATGGGCCTTCATAAAAAGACACAGCTGCTATACAGCCAAGACTATTTCTGTAAGACAGCAAAACAGCTGTCATTCAATTTTCAAAAATTAATTCAACATTTTAAAATCATGCATATCTTACAAAATTTCCCATCCTGGGCATCCTTTAGGAACCCATAAACAAATATAAACCCAAAAAAGTTCAGGAAGGCAGCATATGAGCTATCAAGTCAAAAACTGATACTGATTTATGTGCACTTGTTTTAGTGGGGGAAAAAATCATCTTTCAAAAAAAGTACTGGAATAAATCAGAAATTTTAATATATTTTATATTGTGCTCAATCCCTCAGTTGTGTCTGAGTCTTTGTAACCCCGGTACCTATAGCCCGCCAGGCTCCTCCGCCCATCGACTTTTCCAAGCAAGAATACTAGAGTAGTTTGCATCTTCCTTCTTCAGGGGATCTTTCTGACCCAGGGATCAAACCCACCTCTGTTGTGTCTCCTGCACTGGCAGATGGATTCTTTACCACTGTGCCACCTGGGAAGCCCATATTTTGTATCTCTAGTTAAAAATATAAATGTGTGGCTTTAAAAACTTAGCATATACTGAAGAAGGACATACTACGTCTTAACAGTTTACAGTGGTCCTTGAGTGAATGCTTATGCCTAGCAATTGCTTAGCCTTTCTAGGTCTGTAGTTTTTCACCTTAATAAAGAGAGTACTTCCATGTCTAATGTTGCATATTATTTTTAACTATGTAAGCACTTGCTATGTGTATCAAACAAGGTCTCATAATGAAAAATGAAGCCATTCAAGTATTTCAAGCAAGAGGAATTTAATGCAGGGAATTGGTTACACTGAGGACAGAAGAGCTAAGAAACTCGATGGTGAATGACAGACAATGAAAAAACCCAATGATTAACAACATCAGGAAGCCACCAGCATCTTCCAAGACGGATACAACTTAAGGAGGCAAAGGAGATGTCCCTGGGCCAAAGAAGAAAAGATGAAAAGCCCTAACTTCACACTTCCACCCACCCTCCAAAGTCCTCCAGGTGCCTCCCAGAATACAGTAAGTTAACAACTAATTCTAAAAGAAAACAAAAAAACAAAACCCTATTTGTGGCATTTGCCAATTTCTCTAGTGTACATACTCTCACCTGGCAAATTTGTAGTGACTTGTGCAATCACTGGATGTGAATCACACACCAATACAGTGTCTTCTCCATATACATATAAAACCATAATCAACCTCAAGGGTAGAGACAGTCAAAAATAATAGTAAAATAATTAGGAAATGATGAGTTTGTGGGATGCATATTACCTCTGCTTTTAAATATAATTTAACTATAAGTAAGGCTTGATAGGTGAATGTTTAATGAAGATATTAACTGGTGTTAACAGCCAGTTCACAGGATTCTGGACATTTAACATTAGGTACTCACAGTGATGAGAGCCAGGTACAGGAAACCTGGTCTAGTTAACAATGGCTGGAAAAAACAACTCAAAAGTGGTCCATTGACTATGATACAGAACAGAGCCAAGGAAGAGTAAGGAATGAAGCTAAGGGCAAACAGATTCAGAAATAGTACATTATAAATCAATGAAAGGCAAACAGATTAAGGATTACTTAAATCTCTCCAACAAGAAGGAATTTAGCATCTCTATAGCTGACTCCTTGCTAAACCAGAGTTAGACAAATCGTAATTAAGTTCACAGAATACTTTCCAGGATAAAATCCATATTGTCCAATCCCAATGTGTCATTTTCAATTTTTGTCTATTTTTTCTTTTTTATTGTCTTTTGAAGATGACAATCTTCAGATCATTACAGATCGAGAAGTGCAAAGTGTACCAGAGATTTCTGGTACTGACGACATTTTGATCACTTTCACTATCACTTTTTTTCCCAAACTGATTCATCATGATAAGTCTATGGATAAACAAGATTCCAGTATAGCACAAGGAACTAGTCAATATCCTGTAATAAACCATAATGGAAAAGAATATGAAAGGAATACATATATAGACAGATATAGATATATGAATCACTTTGTTGCATAGCAGAAACTAACAGAACATTGCAAATCAACCATACTTGAATAAATTTGTTTAAAGTGAGCCTATGGTGGGAGGTCCAATGACAGAAAGGATTCATAAATGCCTAGAGAAGTGAACTGTTATTTGCATATGGTTTATTTTTTTTCTTTTATAGACCTTGGGAAAGTCACATAGACTACCTCAGTCTCAGTTTCCTCATTGGCAAAATGAGAAATAAGGGAGTTTAATTAGATAATCTCTAAGGTCATTTCTGGCAATTAAGTTCCATAACTTTATGACGGTGTATGTGAATTCAGTTTGAATATTTTATTCCATTTCTCTTTGTTTTACTTATTCCGCTCATTAACTCCGCATTGTAACTGGCAGTGATTGCTCCTCCTTTGATCAAAAGCCCAAGCCAAGAAGATGTAAAAATACAAAAAATAATGAAAGATGAGTGAGAGGTCTCCATGACAATCAGGAATCTTTTCTAAATAGCCACATCTTGGGAAAGCCTGATCCAGCTTATTTTCTGGGAACTAATGATCGGCTAAGATGAGCTTCTGGGTAGGCCACAGACGCAAGGACCATTAACACTTGATTGTCACTAATTCTGAGTCAATGTCCCATTTCAAAGTCATTGATGGTGTTAAAAACTCCGACAGCACATATGCACAAAGGAAAAACAAAAAAGGAAGCATTCAGATATGTCTGAGATTAACATAGCACCAGGAATACAAAAGAAAGGACCACGAAAAGCTCTAATTTAACAAATGCCTATTCAGAGAATTCTTTGTATAAATTCTATACTAAGCTTTATATGAGATACAAAAATATAAAACATAAGACATATTTCCTGTGCCCTCAAGAAGTTTAAATTCTCCACAATATTGTGTCCATATGGATGTGTATTTACTTGGCAATGACGATCTTTCTAAAACTTCCAATTTCATTATTGTTAATTATGTAACACAGTCAGCCAGCCATAAAAGCCACATCAGAGCCTGTTTCATCCAACTACTTAAATCTAGTTATTTGCTCCATCCTACATGAAATGAATGTTTATGCATTATCTGCTAAGTGACAGTCACTGTATTAACAAAGCCAGCCACCCAGTGGGAGAACAAACAAATAAGAAGTCCATTGATCATTATAAACATGGGGGGTGGGGGGGAACAAGAGACACCAGTGACTGAGTGGAAAGGCCACTGATTTCAAATTTGAGGGGCCGTAAATCACTGCTACGGTGGTCCTTTGCTATGATCATCATACAGCATCCTTTTCTCTCTTTTTGAGCACCAGTACCTAATTTCCTTTTGGAGAACTCTATTTCCCTGCAGTTGGAGACCTCTCCCACTAATTACTCAGGGCGTTCCTCTGCTCATGAAGTGGATCTGTGACCCAAGGTAGACCAGTCATCAGATGTCTTCTCCCAGAACTGTTAATCTTGAGTAGAGTGATACAAGATCAAAAATAGTTGTTTTTCTAATGGCAGAACCATAAAAAGGCAATACATTGATTTCTATCACTTAAGTTCTTGGAGCTGCCTTCATTCCTGTCCCCCCCAAATCCTGAGATTTTGGCTCTTCATTTGTTTCTTTGCAATACCCTGTGCCCATCCAAACAATTCTTTCCTAGTAGATAAGCCAGAGTGTGTTTCTCTTGCTTGCAACCTACATACTCTACTGCATACCCAATTTCCAATAGAAGCACTAAGCCAAGCTATTCTTTACCTGTAAAGAATCCGCCTGCAATGTGGGAGACCTGGGTTCGATCCCTAGTCGAAGATCAGGTTGGGAAGATCCCCTGGAGAAGGGAACGGCTACCCATTCCAGTATTCTGGCCTGGAGGATTCCATGGACTGTATAGTCCATGGCAAAGAGTCAGACACAACTGAGTGACTGTCACTTTCAAGCCAGGCCCAGGAGACACTGCTGCCCTCATAAAGGGAGTGGGGAGGATAGGGTAGTACGTGGTACATTCCAGAAGTCAAAGAAACTCTGGCTGCTGGAATATAAAGTAGAAGATGGAATTTCATGAGAGAAGATAGTGAGGAATAAGAGCATGTGGGGTTTTATAAACATGCTGAGACCAAAGGGAAACCACTAAAAGTCTTTTTAAAGGAAAATGTTTTTGAAAGATCACTCTGATATTGATGTAAAGAACAGATTGGAGGTTCTATACTACAGACAGAGAGACCAGTAAGATAACTGTTGCAGTCGTCCGTATAGTACTAATAGCAATTAGTATAACAAAGAGCAACTGAGGAGGAATGAAGAGCTCTTCTGACACAGGGGTCAGGGAAGGTTTCTCTGAAGAGGTGGCTTTTGAGCTGAGTCCTAAAATGTGAAAAGGGCCACTCAAAACTCTAGACTCTAGTCTACAGTAAGACTGGCAGTTGAGGCAAGTCTTTGGGCAAAATGAACTCATCCTGTTTGAGGTTCAAAAGAGCGGCATGGTTGAGGCAAAGGGGAGAAAAGGAAATTAGAGAGGAAAGTAAGGACAGATACTATTAGCTCCTGAAAGTCAAGATGAGTTTATATTTCTTATTTATCAAAGTGTCTAATCACTAGAGGATTTAAGTAAGGAAGCAATGTGATCTGATTCACTTCTTACTAGAACACAATAAACTTAATCTCTACCCTAAAACTTGAGCAGATCTTGTGTTTTTAAAAAAATGAACTAAAACATATAGAGTTTTCACTATCAGTGAGTCTGCTTCTTGTGCCTCATATACTAAGAACTGTCCTTTTATTTTGAGGAAAATAAAAGTGAAAACCTTGACCAGTAACATGCTGTGTTTCTCGCCCTCCATTTAATCCAAACTATAAAGCACAATTGTCATTAGATAGTTTGCCAAGCTCTCTCTCCCTGATTGATTTGAAAGCTTAAGGAATCATGAATGGAAAACTTGTCATGTTTTCCATTCATAATCAAGAGGGCCATCAAGATGGTTTTCAAATTCAAATTTTACCAAGAAATATCAACAGCCTGATAAAGATACTATAAATTTTACTCAGTATTCTTTATTTTAAAAATGTGGATTCCAAACTATTATGCTTCTTTAAATACTTGTTAATAAATATTTGACCTATTCATTTTCATTTAGTTTTTGGAAGTTCAATATTTAAATTCTAGAACTAATGAATGATTAACATTTTGAGGCATTATACTGAAAAGTTATTAAGGGTTCAAAATACATAAACCATTAAAATTATTAATGTAATTCCTATATAATCTCATAAAATAGAATAAAAACAACTGGCAGCAAAAGTTCCACATAACTACATTTCTATAATTTCAACTAATAAAAAATGAGAAAGAAAAGAATATTATTACCATTTTTCAATTTTAATGTTTCAGTTAATCACTTGAACAAAGACATTGTTGTCAGGCTGATCTAATCTGCAGATGAAACGAAACTGAAAAGATAAGTACTGAGTGGGACTGAAGAAGCAAATTTTCTAAACAGAGCAACATAGAGGGATAATAGGTCAAACATCAGACGGAAACGAAACACCAGTAAAAGGTTAGGATGAGGAAGATGTGTCTCATCCTCGTCAGTAGAAGCACTAAGCCAAGGCTTCACCTGTAGCTCAGCTGATAAAGAATCCGCCTGCAATGTGGGAGACCTGGGTTCAATACCTAGTCGAAGATCAGGTTGGGAAGACCCCCTGGAGAAGGGAATGGCTACCCCACTCCAGTATTCTGGCCTGGAGGATTCCATGGACTGTATAGTCCATGGGGTAGCAAAGAATTGGACACAACTGAGCAGCTATCACTTTCAAGCCAGGCCCAGGAGATACTGCTGCCCTCATAAAGGGAGTGGGGGAAGATAGGGTAGTACATGGTACATTCCAGAAGTCAAAGATACTCTGGCTGCTGGAATATAAAGTACAGAAGATGGAAAAAACAAAAGAGGTACAATTAATGGCTATTGTACAAAGCTAAATACTAGAGATCTCAGCAGAGAAGGCAATGGCAACCCACTCCAGTACTCCTGCCTGGAAAACCCTATGGGCAGAGGAGGCTGGTGGGCTGCAGTCCATGGGGTTGCGAAGAGTCAGACACGACTGAGCAATTTCACTTTCACTTTTCACTTTCATGCATTGGAGAAGAAAATGGCAGCTCACTCCAGTGTTCTTGCTTGGAGAATCCCAGGGATGGGGGAGCCTGGTGGGCTGCCATCTATGGGGTCGCACAGAGTCGGACACGACTGAAGCGACTTAGCAGCAGCAGCAGCAGCAGAGATCTCAGCTTTAAGCCTGGTGATCCAACATAACCTTACAATAAATCTAGTAGAAGAATTTTGGTGTCTCACATAAGAGTGCCAGTGATCTCTTTCTACAATGCACAGACTGGATCTTCCCTAGAGTAATTTTGTGCTCAGGGCCAAATCAAGAGTAGTGATTGCAAACTGAAATGCAAGCAGACAATATTTACAGTTTGGCAAGAAGTCATATGAGGAAATACAAAGACATTTGAGGTCACTGAGCTGGAAAAAAGAAGACACTAAAGAGAATTGGACAGTGGCCTTTGCAAATACTACAAAACTTCTAAGGAGAAGAGGGGTAAACTCTTTTTATTTAGTCCTAGATGGGAGCCCTACAACCAATGGGTAGAAGTTAAGGATGAATTATGAACTAATATACTTTCCAACAATGAGATGTGTTGTAAAACAGACAGGCTTCCTCAGTCTGTAGACAGTGCCCTGTCACATGAATCATTCAAACTCAGATCAGACACCAGACTGAGGCTATTATCTGCATTAGGATGAGATCAGTTGTTGTTTACAATCTTTTCTCATCTTGAGATTTTACATAAACTATTAGATCTTTGTAATTAACATGCTAATGTTAAGAAAAAGTTCCTCAAGATACTATTTTCTAAATATTTATGGCAGAAGGTAGAGACAGACAATTCCAGTTACATCACACACACACACACAAAAATGCAGTTACATATTTCCCTAAGTCTTTGAGAAATTATTTAAATATATCCATACTAATAAAAGTCACATAGGTGATGTTACTCAAACCCAAGCAGTGAGTGTGTGCATTGCTCTTTCATAGAGATGTTCCACTCCTCAGCACAAGCCTAAAACTTCCTGGAATAGAATGAATTAACACCAAGATTTCAAGATCCAAAGCACTGGAACCACTAGAACAAGCCATATTTAGGATGCTGGCAACAGAATTCCCAAGAGGAATCTAAGCCCTTCCAATGAATAGTCATTGAACTGACTTACTTGTAACCCATTATTATACATTTTCTTCTGTGTAAAAAAATAAGAGCACTTACTGAAAAATATACATTTTAACCACTAATCATAAGATCAAGGAGAATAGCAGGCCATATTTGAAGCCATGGGACCTGATCATTAAAGATCTAACATCAAATGAACCTCATTAATCAATCTCTAAAGCATCATTTTCCAAACTGTGAAATCAGTATTTACAGAGAGAAAGAAAAGAAACAGTGATTAAAATGTTTTGGAAACACTATACTAACATAAAGCTAAACTGGCTTCCCACTGAAGGACTTCTCAGAGTTTTGACTGTTTCCTCTGAAATCTCCAAGACAATGTACGAAAAATACTCAATGTTTAGCATAAGGCACCACTATAGTACGCTTTGAGGAAATAATTTCATAAGGTAGAGAATGGAATGCAATTCTAATTACACTGTGTAAATAATCAAAAATCGTGTATAACAAGTAATATGAACTTTCAACAACCCTCTGAGAGGCAAAAAAATACATGCATGTATGTACAAACATAAGTTTATCTTAAATACACAACAAATAATAATAAAATATACAACACTTCATTACAAATTCCATATAGTCAATTAATCCTTACAAAATACTTTAATTTTTGGCAAACTCTTAGATCTATAGTCAACTTATGGCTGCAAATACTGAACAAGCATGGCTCCAAAATAAATATTGGTTGATATTTTAGTTTTTCATGAGCAAGATGAAAGAGAAACAAAGAACTGATATGTCAGAATATGCTGAGCAAAAATTTTTTGTTCAAACAAATCAGTTTTGAACACTGGAAAACTATTTCTTCATTTTTTGTGTTCTTTTCACAATATGATGGCTACATAAACAATACATTTTTTAGTTCAGTTTGCTTTGTTAATATTTTCCTTATGACTTAGTTAAGTCTAGACAATCAGCAAAACAAACTGAAGCCTGATTTATAGTGTCTTCTGCTGTCTATGGTGTAAATACTCTCAGCATGCTCCGTTTCAGCCTATGAGCATGATGTCCCTGGATGCAGAACTGGAACGAGATGCACAGCAGTGTGCAATTATAATAAGTATTTTTCATTGAACAGATACAGTAGATATAAATAACATCAAGGTATAAATAATTACAAAACAGAAAAATAATCAGGAAGAAGTGAGTTTTAAAATTTTATTACTTTTGTTTAATATAACTTATTTAACTGTGCTTATGTAATTTAACATTTAATAATGACTATATTGAAAAACCAGCTCAATAAACTCCTGACATTGGAGTGATATCATCCACACAGCAACATAGGTCATTCCCAACTGCAGTCCCCTCTACAAGAAGACCAAATAATAACTATCCATAAACAAGACACCACTGTGAAAGTCCCAGAAATAGGGGTAAGGCCGAAGTACTCACCTTGGACAACAGAGACGGAGGATGACTGCATAATAAGGGTAAGAAAGACAGCTACATTTTTAATGACTCACCCATTCCCCACATCAGCCCTGCATCATATAAACAGGGCCCTCCTGGGTCTACAGTTTCTTCCATGGGAAAAAGAGAACCCAGAATGGGCATCCAGCCTCCCCAGCACTGCAGGACCCTTCCTGGGAGACCCTCTCAAATATCACATCACAAGGATCACTAAGGAATCTGAAGAGTTAAGAAGGGAGGCTAAGCTTACGGTAAGTAGCACACAGATCTTCAGTTCAGTTCAGTCGTTCAGTCATGTCCGACTCTTTGTGACCCCATGGACTGCAGCACGCCAGGCTTCCCTGTCCATCACCAACTTCTGGAGCTTGCTGAAACTCATGTCCATTGAGTCGATGATGCCATCCAACAATCTCATCCTCTGTTGTCCCCTTTTTCTCCTGCCTTCAACCTTTCCCAGCATCAAGGTCTTTTCCAGTGGGTCAGTTCTTCACATCAGGTGGCCAAAGTATTGGAGTTTCAGCTTCAGCATCAGTCTGTCCAATGAATATTCAGGACTGATTTCCTTTAGGATTGACTGGTTGGATCTCCCTGCAGTCCAAGAGACTCTCAAGAATTTTCTCCAACACCACAGTTCAAAAGCATCAATTCTTCAGCACTCAGCTTTCTTCATAGTCCAACTCTCACATCCATACATGACTACTGGAAAAACCATAGCTTTGACTAGATGGACCTTTGTTGGCAAAGTAATGTATCTGCTTTTTAATACACTGTCTAGGTTGGCCACAGCTTTTCTTCCAAGGAGAAAGTGTCTTTTAATTTCATGGCTGCAGTCACCATCTGCAGTGATCTTACTGGACTACACTCCTGCTCACAGCAGCACTCAAGTAGAGATTCCAACCAGAGGTTCTGCATTTTTGCAGAGCCAGCCCAGTGGCCTCAGGGAGCTCAGTTAGCAGTTCAGCTTGATTTGGATCCCCAGCCAACAGACCATACCAGCATCAAGCCCAGTCTAAAACCCCACTAGGGCAAGGAAGCAAATTCCCAATCCCACTCAACTTCTGACTATAGCCTCTAGCTCCACGCCTGCGGGAAGTGCTGCTCCAGATGACCAGTAGCTGAGCGGCACATTCTAGGGTCACTCAGGCGGAGATCTAAATCAGCAGCTCTGTCCAAATACTCAGTGATAGTGTCCTCTGGGCCCAATAGGGAGCATTAACAATGATGCTCAGCAGCCTTGGAGCCGAGTCTCTAGTACCACCTAGCCATGGATCGCAGCCTAAAACCCCAACCGTCATTGGAGCCCAGCATATGGCCCTACCTAACTGTTGAACACAGCATGTGATCTCAGGCCGGGAGCCCACCCGTGACCCCATTCAATCACAAAGAAGAGTGTGCTACCCCACCAACCAGAGAGACTTCTCAGTGACCTCACCCAACAGCAGAGCACAGCCAATGGCCTCCATGATCACGAAGCCCAGTCTGCAGGCTTGCTCGACTTTGGGGCACAGGCTGCAGCCCTGGCTGATTCCTGCAGCCCTGCCCTATCAGGGAATCCAACTACTGACACCACCCTGACAGCAACACAAGCAGCAACCTCATGCAGTCAGGGGACCCATAGAGCCACTCCGCCTGGAGGTAGATCCAGTTAGCAGAGGCAAGGAAATAATAAAGATTAGAGCAGAAATCAATGAAATAAAGAACAGGAAAGCAATAGAAAAGATTAACACAGCTAAGAGTCACTTCTTTGAAAAGATAGAATTAGCAAACCTTTAGCTAGACTAACCAAGAAAAAAAAAAAAAAAAGGACTCAAATAAATAATCCAAAATAAAAGAGGAGACATAACAACAGAAACCACAGAAATACAAAGGATTGTAAGAGATTAGTATTGGTATAAAATTGTCCTATAAAGAAAATAAAATTGTCCTAGAAGAAAATAAATTCTTCTAGGACAACCTAGAAGAAATGAATAAATTGTTAGAAACACATAACTTACCAAAACTGAATTATGAAGAAACAGAAAATCTAAACAAACCAATAATGAGTAAGGACATTGAGTCAATAATCAAAAAAATTCCCAACAGAGAAAAGCCAGGATAAGCTGGCTTCACAAATGAATTCCACCAAATATTTCCAGAGTAATTAATACCATTCCTTCTCAAGCTGTTTCAAAAAACTGAAGAGGAAATATTCACAAGCTCATTCTATGAGGTAAGCATTACCTTGATATCAAATTCAGAAAAGAACACTACAAGAAAAAAAGACCACAGATCAATAGCTCTGATTAATATAGATGTAAAAATTCTCAAAAAAAAAATTAACAAATTAGAATTCAACAGCACATTAAAAGAAACATCCACCATAAACAAGTGGAACTCAAGCCTAAACTGCAAGGATGGTTCAACATATTCAAATCAGTAAGTGTGATACTTCACATTAATAGAATGAAAGATAAAAATAATATAGCCATAGCAACAGATACAGAAAACATATTTAACAAAACTCAACATCCTTTCACGATAAAACTTCTCAAACAACTGTGTATAGAAAAAAATGTACTGCAATATAATAAAGGGTGTGTGGGTGGGTGTGTGCCAAGTCACTTCAGTCGTATCCAGCTCTTTGCACCCCTATGGATAGTAGCCCACCAGGCTCCTCTATCCATGGGATTTTTCAGGCAAGAATACTGGAGTGGGTTGCCGTGCCCTCCTCCAGGAAATCTTTCTGGCTCAGGGATAGAACCTGCATCTCTTACGTCTCCTGCATTGGCAGGCAGGTTCTTTACCACTAAGGCCATTTGGGAAGTCCAATAAAAGACATACATAGGACAAACCCATAGCTCACATTATACTCAATGGTAAAACGTTGACAAGGAATAAGACAAGGGTGCCCATTCTCACCACTCCTATTCAACCTAGTCCTCTAAGTCCTCAAAGAGCAATCAGTCAAGAAAAAAAAAGGAAAGATATCCAGATCAGAAAAGAGGAAGGAAAACTGGGTTCAAAGATGATGTATCTTAAAAAAAAAAAAAAAAAAAAAGATGATGTATCTTATACACAGAAAACCCTAAAGGCTCCACTAGAAACTTGCTATTACTAATAAGTGAACTTCCAAAGTTAAAGGATACAAAATCAATATACAAAGTATATTGATTATTATACAAAGTATATACCTTATATACTTTATATATATATATATATGTATAATATACAAAGTATATACCTTATTATATACTTGAAAGTTTCTAAGAGAGTAGATCATAAAGTTTTTACCACACAAACAAAATATTCATAACTGATGGATAATTTAAATAACATTGCATTAATCATTTCATAATCTGCACATATATCAAATCATCACATTGTACACCTAAAGAAAGTTATATATCTCAATGAAACTGGAAAAAGTTAAATCAAATTTATGTAATAAGAAAATAAAAATAAATTCATGAACATTTAATGATAAATTCATCTAATATGAGCTGGCTCCAGCACACCATTCTTTGGACCAGAAAGCATTTTTTTAATCTCTCTAAACATCATTTGGGCCCGGTATCCTCTGAAATTCACTTTAAGAAATACAGCTTTAAAGGAGATATCACAAGATATGTGGACCATGATCTCCAAATGTCTATACTTTACCAAACAAATATTAAAATAAAAAATGCTTGCATGTGTACCTCCAATTTATATTATACAATTTTTAAAAATAATTTCCTTTCACATTCATATTAGAACTTGTTAAATATAGCTCCTGACATACAAAAGCAGCCTTTAGAGTTTGAAATGTCTGTTGAATTCTGTATGTTTTGCTCATTTAATATTTAAAGTATAATAAGCTGGTTAAATTAAAATCAAATGTTTTCACAATATAAAATACACAGAAATTTACTCATCAGATTCACTTATAAAGCATATTTACAAGCATGTCTACCCTGAAAACCATAACTCTTTCTCAAGGTAATATGTTTCATGTAACTGCCAGGGTCTTAGTTTAGAAAAAAGTAAAAATCACTTAAATAACAGCAGTTGCATAAGCCGATAATGAAAGGGAGCCATTTAAAATTCGTTTTGAAACAAGGTAGGGGACAGAAAGTCTTTAAGTCTCTTGATGGGGCTCTGATGTTCTGTAATTGGTTTGTTTGAAGGTGAGGTCAACCCTGCTGATAATTCACTTCTAAATTTAAATTACAGTGGTAGAGAGAGATCCAGCCAATGGGGAAAATGATGAGAAAACTCCTTGCTGGATAGTCATCTCTCACTGCTAAGACTGGGTGAGATGCCCCAGGAAATCTGTTAGTGGAAAGTAACCTTGAATGGTGGCAAATTCAGGACTCGAATATATTCCTGGAGGAGAAAAGTCAAAAGCAAGTCTCCTTCCCATGAATGTTTCTTTGGATGGAATGGCATCACTGGGCCTCCTATTAAAGTGGGAGGCAAGTGTACATACCCTGAATGCAACAGTGGGAGCCCAAGAGAAGTCTGCCTTTCAGAAGATCAATTCATTCACTGGGGAGAGACCATAGGCAAAACGCTTGCTGCCAAATGCTCTATTTGGAAAGCCACTCATTGAATGATGGCTTTTATGTCCTCTTCATGTTTATAATGGCTTCCATCAACTCACCTTTTTTCTGAGAATTTGGATTTCTCTTCTTTCAACTTTTTTCAAGGAAGTATGTTTCATGCTTAAGTACAAACTTTATCATTCCATGTTTTCCTAAGTTTCCTCTGGACTTGGAATTTTGATGATACTCTCTCAAGGCTGAGACCATTTAAAGATAATTCTAGTTCTTCATACTCTCATTTTTTTAAAAGGCTAAGCTTGTCAATAATTTTACATTTTTCTTCAACTTTTTTCAGCAATTTTTATAGCAAGCTATTTTCTCCTTCTTACATAACACCTTACATTTAACTCATCAAAAACTTCTGAACAAGGACAAGAGAACTATAGAAAATGCAATGATTGCTATACCTACCACTACTTCCCAGAATTCAATTTCAGGTCTTTAGACAACTTTACCAAAACCACCTGGTCTCAAAGACCAGCCCCAAGTTAAGTTTTACTTCCTTCCACACTGAGTTCTAATGTCTCCCAGCAGACCTCTCAGCAGAACTTTCTCTGTTTTGGCTGTGCCACATGGCACGTGGTCCAAGTTCTTGGACCAGAGATGGAACCCTTGCCCCCTACAGTGGAAGCATGGAGTCTTAACCACTGGACCACCAGGGAATTTCCCCAGCAGAATTCTTAACAGATCTCCCTACAGGAGTCGTGGCTTCATCAGGCCACAGAGGACACACAACCACCACTACACAGCATTTTTCCAAGAACCCAAATCCACACTGAACAGCTAGAACAAACTGAAGGAGGATTGTTTAAAGAGAAGTACAAGGATGTGAAAGAACTCATATGCACACTCTAATGCCTAAGGCTCCATCATTTCTCTACTTTTAAAATCAATATTTTAAATAATATAGATGATAATATCAAGTCCATCATCTGATTAATTATCAGAAATTAGACACATCCATATAACTACTGCCCTAACCAAGAGAGAGAATAGTATCTGCCCCACCCCACCCCACCCCGCCAGAAGCCTTGCTTGTGTCCCTTTGAAACCTGTTTCTTCCTTACCAAAGTAATAAATATTCTGACATTTGACGCCATAGATTAATTTTAACTTGCTTTTGAACATATAACTCATATTCTGACTCTAATCCCTTTTGCCAAACCTTACATTTGTTTGATTAATCCATGACACATGTAGCAGTGTTTTGTCCATTTACCTCACTGTGTAGAATTCCACTAAGCAAATATATCACCATGTATTTATTCATTCTTCCACTGATGAATATGAGTCCTTCTCAGTTTCTATTATCAAAAAATATAGCTATGAATATCTTATATATCCCGTCACTAACATAAGCATCCTTTTTTGTTGTGTTTATTCCTAAGAGTAAAATTACTCAGTCAGCAATTATGTACATATAGGTAGATACTGCCAAATAATTTCCAGAGTGGCTGACTAACTTCTCCTCCTACCAGCACTTATAGGAACTCTGGATGCCCTATATCCTCTCCAACTCTTATTTGCGTTAGTTTCTAAATTTGGCCTTTCTCGTTAATTGAGATTTTCAATATTCACAGTATTTTTAATACTGTGATTTTAAATTGCATTTTCCCAATTACTAATGAAATTCAGAACCTTTCTGTATCTTTACTTTCTGTCTGAAGACCATCTTTTGTGAAGGGCTGCTATGGGTCTCTGACCCATTTTTTCACTAGTTTGTCTTTTTCTTATTGATTTATAGGAACTGATCATACAAATCCTTGTTTGGTTATCTGCATTTCAAATTCCTCCTTCCAAATGTGGCTACTGTTTTTCAATCTATAAATTGGAACTTTTTATACATAGAAATTCTTAACATTAATGTGCTGTGACCAAATTTGGCAATCTCTTTATTTAGAGTCAGTGCTTTTGTATCATGTTTAAAAATCTTTGCCTACTCTCAGGTCATGAAGTTATTCTCTTAAACTACTGACTATTGCTTTACTATTTATGTCTATTATCTGCCTGGATTGATTTTTTTTCATCGGTATGAGGTAGAAGTTAGGTTTCCTATTTTTCATATGGATATATAATTGGTACATCATTTATTAAAAACAGACCTTTATTTATTTATTTCCCCACAGACCTTAACTGCAAACTTTGTAATAAATTAGTCTACATTTATTCATGGATCTGATTCTGGACTGTATTCTAATCCATTAACATACTTATTTAGCAGTATATCAATACCACACTGTCTTGATTACGAGACTTCTTCATATGAATAAACTCATCTCAAACTACTCAAGGTAGTCCCTGTTTTTGGTCCCTTGCATTTCCATAAAGATTTTAGGTTAGGTTCTTAATTTCCACACAAGCACACATTAAAAATAAAATCATTCTGGGTTTTGACAAACACAGACTTGAATCTATAGATCGACTTAGAGAGATTGACTTCTCATGAGTCTTCCAATTCATGAGAACAATTCCTTCATTTACTGAGGTCTTCCATATATTTTCAATGTTTTATTAAAAAACGGACTGTGTGAAGCTTTCTATTTCCTCTAGTGTCAGTTTTATAGGTTGTATTTTTCAACAAATTTTTCTATCATATCACTATCTTCAAATTACTGCATTAAACTGTAAACTGATGAACCATTTTCATTCCTCAATTGTTGTTCTGTCTTTTGACAGCTGAAAAGTCTGGTGGGGACTTACAAATATTATTAGTCTCCACAAAAAAACTGTTTGACTTTCTGATTCTTCTCTGTTATATATTATTTTAATTTTTATTATTTTTCTAAGTTTAACTTTATTATTCTCTCTACTCAGTAACTTTTACTTTGCTACTCTCTTGCTGACTTCTTAAAAGAACACTCAGATAATTTATCATTAGCCATTCTTCTTTTCTAATACATGCATTTAAGAATATACATTTTCCATATATGGCCCTAGCTATATTCCACAAGTTCTGATATGTCATTTTTATTATCATTCAGCTTAAAATATGTTTCTAGTTTATGTTGTGGCTTACTTTTTGATCCACAGATAATTAAAAGTGCTTAACATACAAGTATTTCTCTAGTTATCTTTTCTTGATTTCTAATTTTGCTGTGGAATTTAAATGTTTTAAATCCTTTGAAATCTGTTGAGACTTAATCTATAATTGTGTCAATGATCCATGGACACTTGAATTGAACTTATGTCCTGTCATTTGTAGGTATAAGATTCTATATGCATGTATCAGGCATATTACACATGTTGTTCAAATCTTATAACTTTATTGATTTTTGGCATTTTGCTCTTTTAGTTACTGAGACAGGTATGCTAAAATTTCCTAGGTTGGATTTGTCTTTGCTAGGCAAGTAAGTAGGTAGGTAGATAGACATTTATAGAGAGAGAGATATTAACAGAGAGAGAAACCAAAGACAGAGATGATACAATGCATACAAATTAGATTTGTCTGTTTTGTGACATTCTTTTTGCATCCTTGTATTTTAAGTCTATTTTTTATAAAGTAGAATTAATCTATTTTGCTTTTATCCATCTAGTCAACAGAAGAGTATTTCACTTATTTACATTTAATAAAAGCACTGATATATTTGGGTTCACATCTACCATCTTACTATTTGCTTTCTATTTATTTCTCTATATTTATGATCCTCTTTCTCTCCTTCTTGTCTTATTTCAAGTTGATCATATATTTTGTATTATTTTATATTTTCCTCTCAATTAGCTTGTTCAGTATATATACTTATTCTAATAGATGAGGGCCCTCCCAAAAGTTACAACATATATTTTCAATTATTGATGTATAATATACATTAATCCTTTGATTTTTTTAAATTTTTAATATAAAGGTATATTTATTCTCACTAAAACATAACAGAGATATTTTTAGTAAGAATAATGTGATTAAAATATTTCATTATCTATGGAAAATCCAAGTTTAACACTTTGAAATACAATATTTAAAATGCCAATTTTTAACAAGTTTACTTCAACATTTGGCTATCTTTCTTAAAAACCATACTTCAGGATGGTACGTAGATCCAAATGGAAAAGCTCCTCACACTTACTAAGATCTGACATGTTTTTTCAATCTCATCCTTCAGTTAGGCAAAGATTTGTGTGAACATTTAGCAAGTACTTTTTTTATCCTCCCTGAATTCGATCATTAGTTTTTATAAACTAACTGAAAAGTGTTGCATTCTTATTTTTAAAGAATTGTTTTGAACACATGTGATATTGTTCAACAAGTCAGAAAACATTCTTTCCAATTTTAAGTATACTGACTATTTTGACCATTTCAGTAACAAAATCACATAACAATTATAACTTACCCAAATGCCATTTTCAAAAGTGTTCTTTCCATAACATGAGTTTGTTTTGAAAAGCACTTAACTCCTCATTTGCTATTAAAACAGCACCTTTCCATTGAAGGGACCAATTAAGTGTGCATATTTTTTAAATGTCTTTTAACTAATGCACTGAGGAGAGCTACCTGCTGTCATATTAAAAGTCAGCAAATCTGGAGCATTTGTGTTTGTAAAAGAATAAAGCATAGCTCATCTTATAGTTTTACATTCTTTTAGGCAGTTTGCCACAGGATCAAGAATAAACTTCCATATGGTTAAATTATTTTCACAGTCACTCTCCATTTCATTAGAATTACACTGATAGGTGCACTATTTAAAAGTCTTACTTAAAAGAAAAAAGTAGCCACATCAATGGCATAATGCAGTACTTTTAGTCATATCTAGCTTCAACGTCTTTCCTGCAATGTTTCTGTTTATGAATGGTGCAGAGGATGAGTTTCAGCTGTGGTTCCTTCTCTGGATTTTACCCTCAGAATCCTTTATTTTTCTAAAATTCTAGTCAAAGCAGCAACAGCTTTTCCAGAAAATAATTGTCTTAAATAATTCAGTTAATCTACACAAAATATCTTACTGAATATATTCTTTTCTATGGATCACAAAGTCATTTTTTTTTAACTGAAAGAGAATCTAATACATACCATAAACTGAGACAGGATAAAGCCAATTGCACTGTGAAACAGCTACATATAACAAACATCACACGTTTGATCTAATACTTGTTTCTTCAAATGATCAGCAATGTTTTCTCTGGGTTTTCAAAGGCAAAAGGAATGCAAATTAGTTTATCACCATATTATTTGCCATACATAACATTAATCATTTTTACCACAACTATAAGAATAGGGAATTTCCCAATATGTGAAATTTTCATTTTTTACTATTAATTTAACAAATCTATTAACTACTACATGCCATATACTGTTCTAAGATCTGGGGGTGTAGCAGTGAACCAAGTAGAATAATAAATAATGCCTGCCTACAGAAAACTATTCTTTAAACATCAAAAGATGTTTCTAAACATCTAACATGAAGTAAATTTTAGTAGATCAACTGTCTCTTGATTTCAAATATCACTAAAAATTCTACAGGTTTTTCTTCATGTTTTTGTTGTTTTATTTTTAATAATCTTGTTAAGTGCTTTGAATTATTACTCTTAATTCATATCTCAGGGAACAATACTACCTTGGGGTGAGATTCATCATTAACAGTAGTGGATGACTATCCATTTTCAATCGTCCTTTTTTCAATTTATTACTCATCTGGTTAGATGGTCATTGTTTTGTCAACACTACTATTTTCTTTACTAATATGTTTGCATTATTAAGATGAAGTTAACTCATGGTGTCTCTATAAATTAGGGTCAAAGCAATAAATAAACCATTCTAGTTATTTTAGCAGAGAATTTAATAGAAGAAATTGGTTCAAGGGGTATTGGAAGACTGAAAAGGAAAAACAAGACTCTACTCACAGAGACAGTAACTTCAGGAAGCAGCTTCCATCGACTCCTGGAGCCAGGGATCAAAGGGAAAAAAATGAGTTAACAGACCCAGACGTCTGGGGACCTGGACCTCCGAGACAGCTCGCTGGTTCCTCGGGTGCCTGGAGGAAGGGTCCACAGGTCAGGACTCACACCCCTGAGGAAAGGGCGCTGCCTGGCTGGTGTTGCCACCAGCATGATAAGGAGGGGCATGAAGCTGCTGGTTTGGGAGTGCGGAAAGAAGCTGGGAACTGTAACCAGTTGCCACTGGAACCAACTGGGGTGGCAATGGCAAAATCAGCGGACGAACTGGAAGGAGCGAGTTCCTGCTCCTGCTTCGTGCCTTTCTAGCTGGCAGAAAACCTGAAGCAGCACACCAACAAAGCAGAAATGTGATTTGCAGCCTCCCAACTCCCATGGCCCAAAGCAGGGTGTGGTGTGAGGCAGGAAACAACAGCATAATACCCAGTGGTGTCTCTGCAGAAGTATTTTTAAACCATTTGTTCATTTTGTGAGGGTTATTTTACTTAAAACGAAGCAATATAATTCACAGCATCACACAACTAGGCCACAAAGTCTGCATTACATCACAGTGTATTAGAAGAAGAAGGAAAATACCTGTGAGCAGTACAGTATACACCCCTGGGTAGGAACCTCCTACCTGACATACATGACATGTGACCACTCAACAAATGGGCCAAGAAAGAAGGAAGGAGCCAATGCCAATCTGGATAATGGATATAAGTAAAGACAAATAAATTTTATTTTGAATATAGATATAAGCTGAAGTTCTCATTTTTTGTTTTTTTACCATATTCATTGTTCATGTAAAAATGGCTGTTCTTCCCACTGAAGACAACTGGTCTAGGCCAGAGTTGGAAAATAAACAGAACATGAACCGAATCCTGCTGGTTGCCTGTTTTTTAAATAAAGTTTTATCAGAACTCTGCCTCTTCACTCACATATTGCCTGTGGCTGCTTTCACACAACAACAGCAAATTTGAGTAGTTGCTCCAGAAACCATATGTCCTTCAAAGCCCAAAATATTTGCTATTTGGCCCTTTCCAGAGTAAGCCTGTGGATCCTTGGTCAAGACAGCAGTGTATTCAATAGAATTTTCTGAAATGATGCAAATGTTATGTATCTGCATTTTCTATCACAGGAGCTACTGGCCACATGTGGCTACTGAGAACTTGAAACATAGCTAGTACAACTAAGTAACTAAATATTCAATTTAATTTTCATTTTAACAGTCGCACATAGCTAGTGGCTTTGGCGGTAGAGAACACAAGAACAATAAATAGAAATAAGAAAACTGCCTGCTTTTGAGCCATCTGGAATTAATTTTTCATTACACCTCAGTCTTAGAGGAGGTATACTGGAGTGTGCAGTCACTTCTGCACCCCTGTGGTAGGCTTGACTCATACACTCCACCATCTAGTTTTTGTCTCCTTCCCAGCACAGGGAGGATTATGATCCCTCAGTCCTTAGAAGTTAAGTGTAGCCACCTGATTGGTTCCTGAAAATAATATGTGAGCAGAAATCATGTGTTTTACTTATAAGCTGAAGCTCATTCATGCCAGTGCTCAACCCTCCAGCACACTCTTGTCCAGCACAGGCTAATCCCAACACCCTCTATGTTGAGGAGTCAGCGTTAGAAGATCATGGAGGCACCTGTCTCCATCTGAGCCCATGACTGACAACTTTACAGAGGAAGGCAGTCCTCCAACCCCAACTGGACCTGTGGCATGAGAGATTTATAAATTTTTTTGTCATAAAGAACTGGTGTTTGATAGTTATCTTTCAGCCCCGCTTAACTTAGCCCTGGCACAATTCCCTAAAAGAGCGTTTTTTAACAGCCTCAGAAACCCGTCCCTGCCCTCCTTGCCTACAGTCTGCCAAATAAAGCTAGAAGTGCATTACACAAGCCAAGAAGACAAGGCTGCAGAGGGGATATTCCAAGAGCTTTGAGTTTCTGTAGAAACAGTAAGCTCTTGCAGCTCGGGGCCACTGTGATTTGGAGTTGGCCTGGCACCTGATGTAGTAAGTGACTTAACGGCCTCTTCTGCCCTTTCCAGGTCCCTGCTCTCGTTGTCCTGGTGCATGAAGGGAGGGTTAGCTTTGGAGTCAGACAGATCTAAATTTGAGTCCTGACTCTGCCATTTAGCAGCTCTTTGACCCTGGCTGAATCACTTGGCTTCCTTAAGCCTCCATTTTCTCTTGTTTGAAATGTGCCTATTTAGAGCAACTTTTCCTGATGGTCACAAGCGTTAGCAATGATTTCTAACATCTGCTAGCAATCCTGTCACCCCTAAAAACATCCACATGCTCTCCAGGCACTGCACCTTTGCCTCTGTTCCTCCTTTCCGCCAGGAGTCCCTCTGCATGCCACAATGCCTTTCTTAAATGGAAGTCCTTCTTACTCGGCAATACCATGTCTTGCTGTATTAGTTGACCATGAGGTTTCCATCCTCTAAACTATATCCCTCAACCTTTAGGTAGTTCCTACTCATTAATCGAAATCCAACTCAAACTCGAAAATCAAACTCAATGAAAATTTCCCCCATTTGAGGCAAAGTTCACCCTCCTCCTCCCACCCTATGCTTCAATATTCACATCTGCCACAACTACAGTTTGTTTTCCACTCATTCTCCTGACAACTCACTTAATGGAAGGACTGTGTTTTTCTCATCCTCATCTCTACACCCCTGATCCTAGGCTGCTCTATAGCTTGGAGAATTCCTGGCATACAGAAGTCCATCAATAGTCAAGAAGCAAGGTGGGAGAGACTTCCCTGATGGTCCAATGGCTAAGGTTCCATGCTTCCAATGCACGGAGCCCAGGTTTAATACCTGGTCAGGAAACTAGATCCCACATGCTGCAACTAAGATTTCTCATGCCACAGTGAAGATCAAAGATCCTGCGTGCTGTAAATAACCTCGGCACAGCCAAATAAGTAAATGACATTTAAAAAAAAAAAAAGCAAAAAAGGAAAGAAGGAGGAAGAAGAAAACTTAGGAAAGCAGCGGGGAAAGGATCAAGAAAACAGAAAAATTAGACAGCTGTGACTTCTATCAAAGAGAAAATAACTTGGAACTGTAGTTTCCCCTTCCAAGAAAAGCATAGCTTCCTTTTAAAGCATTAATTCAATAATCTTTCTCACTGAGTCATGCAGAAATTTTTAAATAATTTTTTGAGCTGACAGGTAATCTATAAAAGGAAAGAGTTCATTGCAGGTTGATGAAAAGGAGGCAGCATCTTTTCTTCCTCTTAGCTCTTTTGCTCACATTTTCATAATTATTTATATTTCATTAGTCAGTTAACTATAAAAGGAAATTCAAGAGGTGAAAAAGAACATATTTGGTTACCCACATTACTAATGCCATCAAAGAATGAACTGGCAGAGATCTAATAGCTAAGGCCCAACCCTTGTGGAGAAGAGCATCCATAAAAACCATGTCAGACCTTCTTTATTACAAATGCACTTTCTTGTTGGGGAAAAATGGCCCCAGCAACATACTATAATAAAAGTTTAAAATTTCTTTAAGTAAAAAAATCAAACCCTTGACATGTAGCTTTAAAATTGGAGGAAGAAGTTTATGAGCATTTTGGGGAGCACAAAAGGTTGTAGCCAAAAATCACCAATTTCTCCTTGCTGCTACCCCAAATATGCCGCCCACCCAATTCTATGGTGGGTACAGGCGGAAAGTTACTCCTCCCAGGAAAGGACATGGGAGTAAGGACCAGAAAGAGAAAGAAACTAATATTGGTTATGAAACTCAAGGAAAATCAGTGCTGAATTATTTATGTCTAAGTTTAAATGTTCCCTTGCTGTTTTCAGCTGTGAGGAAGTCTAGGAAGAAAGTCATAAAATTACCCCCCACCCCCAGCCAAGATGGAAGCCTCTCTGAAAAAGCCGCCTGTGGAGATGAAGCCCAGAAGTCTCCAAGGTACCTCACAGAGCCCAGGGTTAGTTGGGGCAGAAGTTTAGATGAGAAGTATTTCCAGGTGGGCAGAAAAGTCAGCACTATCAAATCACTCTGGAACAAGAGTAGCCAACAGAGAATTGTCTGTCATCCTCAGCAGTCCTCCCACAATTTTAACAAGGCCAGATGTCTCTCAGTTCATAAAATGATCAGCAATTGTGTCCAGTCAACCACACTCTCTCCATTCGAAATAATGAAAGAGACCGAAGCTCAAGAGAGAGAGGTCAAACTGAGCCATTCAGCATCTTGGGAAGATTTCTACTTCTTTATTAAGTGGATGGCACAGACGGGGTCTCAGCCTAATCCAGTGACATTCTCCTGAATGGTCAAAGGTCATCGTGTGCTGAAGGCGGGGGTTCAGCATTTACAGGGAGGTGAGACAGAAGCCAAACTCTTGTGACCAAAATGCATTGCTCTCAGCGGCCTGAGAGAGAGCTGATGACCCCATTCATCAGTGAACCAACTGGACGGACAGTCAAACAGAACAGAGCGCTATAGGCTCTCACCTTCACAGAAATCAGCAGCTGTCATTCTTAGAAGCCTACAAATATTATTCTAGAAGTTCTCTATGTGAGGCCCATGCCTGCTGCAGTGAGACCCTCAGACACCATCAGGCATGCTAGAGAATCATGGGGGAAATTAATATTCCCGTACTCTCTACTGAAAGGACAAATTATCGAAAGAAAGTAAAATCAAGTGTGCAGGCACCAGAAGATTAAGAAATTGGTTAAGAACCAAGGAAAGGTTCTCAGTGGAGAGAAATATACCATTATCTATTTATAATTAAGTGACTAAGTACAGTGAAATATAATAAATTGGCTCTACTATAAATCAACTCATCTCTTCCAAAATACAGTAAGATATAAAGTAGAAATCTGATAAACCTTTTCGTTATCTTCCTAAGATTGATATAAATCTAGCCTCTGTGCTTTGGCTATATGAGTCAGAAAACCACACTTCCTGATTTGCCTGGGGCAGTTTTTGTTCCTACCTATTGTCCCAGCATAATTATTAATAGCATCCTCTTTCATTCTCCAAAGTGACCCAACTTGGACAACTACATGGACATATTACTTATAAAGGGTTTCTGCTGAATTATAAGTGCTTTGTTACTCCTTATTTGAAAGGCAAAGGGAGTTTCTCTGTAAATAGAAGACGTCTAAATATAAAACCATGTTACATAAAAGAATAAATAGGTTTAGCCTCGCAACTGGACAGCAGAACAATACATCACATGACACTGAGATTAGGCTAATAAAATTATCCGCAATGCCGTTACCAGTGAAATTTCTCCCTCTAGCTCTCTTGGGTCACGTGGCACTTTTTAATTTGACATAATTGATGTGATCTTGTAATACCAACCTCAGATTTACAGTAAGAAGAGAGAGAGGCAGCTAACAGCTCACATCTGCAGTGTATATGTTAATGGCACGTGTTGTTTCCCCCTCCACTGAAGTCTTCCTTTAAACATGTTTCATGTTTCAAGTTATGCCTTCAAAATTGCTCACGACAGCTGGGCCTCTTGCCTGTTTTCTGTTAATTAATTTTTGTATTTAGGCCTCTGCTGTTATTATCACTTGTTCATTGGTGGCTGTCATTATCATAATATTTTGTTTCTCTCTCTAAATAAGCTAAATACTAAGATCCTGAATTGCATACAGGAAAGTAATATAAAGCTTCCAAAGAAAATGAAAAGAGAATATTGGAAAATCATATAGGACATTTTGTTCCTAAAAATGACTTAAAGGAATAGATTCTCATGACACAGTTGAAGAAAAAGAGGACAAATTCAAATAAGGCTCTTCCCTTGACTGGAAATTGGCAAGTAAGGGTCAGGAAAGCCACTGTACAGGATGCTGAGTGTGCTTCCCTTCCTGATGATGGTCTGTAGGGAAACCCTGGCCTTTGGGGATGGCATGAAAATCACCAGGTGGGGAAGCCTCCACTTTTCTTGCAACAATCCAGTGCTCAGGCCCAGTGAGATTCCACAAGACCTCCCTTGGGTGACAGGACCACGCCCAACCCCATGGAAGAGCCTTGGCGCTAGGAATCTGGAAAGAGATGAATGTCAGTCACTTCTCCAACTGTTTCTTCCCAGTGACCACTTCCAAACTATCACCAGAGCATCTTGCTCAAACTTGTGTGGTACTCTCTCAAAGGATTTGTCATCTAACTTCCTACTATAAATCAGAAGCAATGACAGACCCAATGACCTACTCAATTAAAAAAAAAAATGGAACAGCAGCAGTGGCATATTAGTAGTGAAAAGCTTGTTTATCATGCTTTAAGTGCCAAAGAAGTATCATCCTGATTCAAGATCTAGTCTTTTCCTTGGGTAAAATATTCCTTAATATGAGAAAGGAAAAATGAGAGAATCCACTGGCAAGATGTGAGCTGACCTAGGAACCAACCCATGAGTCAGATAAACACATTAGTATTGGCTCTAAAAAGGAACTGGTCAGGAAAACCTCCTCCATGCACTCATTTACAAACAGAAGGTCATCCTTTTCACATGTGTCTTGCTGGGGGACCAGTTATGATGTGTGGGTGATATGCTAGACCGTACAGAAGTCCTTTTTGGACAAAATGTTTGAATATTAAATACTAAGTAGTTTTTGTATGTTTTTAATATACTTTCTGAGATTAATTTGTGGAGGGCAGAGAAGAGGACTGCACCACTCAGGGCAAATTCTTCATTTTTATTATTTCTTACTTCTACAGAGACTTGTAAATTTCACCTTTTAAAGAATTTCAGATTTTTATTCTTTCACAGTCTGAAAAGCTTTAGCCACACATGCCCTTTCTCCCAGAATAATCATTTTTTTCTTCTTTCTAAGCACTTTTGTAAATAGGAACTCAGACTTCATAAAGACCCCATGAGATAGGCACTACTACAAATGGAGAAAACAGAGCCAGAAGGATAAGTAACTCCCTGAGAGCACACTGAGGCTGAATTTTACTTTTAATTAATTTATTTTTATTGAGGGATAATTGCTTTACAGAATTTTGCTGTTTTCTGCCAAACCTCAACATGAATCAGCCATAGGTATACATATATCCCCTCCCTTTTGAACCTCCCTCCCATCTCCCTCCCCCATCCCACTCCTCTAGGTTGATACAGAGTCCCTGTTTGACTTTCCTGAGCCATACAGCGAATTCCCATTGGCTATCTATTTTACATATGGTAATATAGGTTTCCATGTTATTCCTTCCATATATCTCACCCTCTCCTCCTCTCTCCCCATGTCCATAAGTCTATTCTCTATGTCCGTTTCTCCATTGTTTCCCTGTAAATAAATTCTTCAGTACCGTTTTTCTAGATTCCATATATGTGCATTAGAATATGATATGTATTTTTTTTTTACTTACTTCACTCTGTATAATAGGTTCTAGGTTCATCCATCTCCTTAGAACTGACTCAAATGTGTTCTTTTTATGGCTGAGTAATATTCCATTGTGTATATGTACCACAAATTCTTTATCCATTCATCTGTCAATGGACATCTAGGTCACTTCCATGTTCTAGCTATTGTAAATAGTGCTGCAATGAACAATGGGATACATGTGTCTTTTTCAATTTTGGTTTCCTCAGGGTATATGCCTAGGAGTGGGATTGCTGGGTCATATGGTGGTTTTATTCCTAGTTTTTTAAGGACTCTCCATATCGTCTTCCATAGTGGCTGTATCAATTTACATTCCCACCAACAGTGCAAGGGTGTTCCCTTTTCTCCACACCCTCTCCAGCATTTATTGTTTGTAGACATTTTGATGATGGCCATTCTGACAGGTGTGAGGTGGTATCTCGTTGTAGTTTAAATTTGCATTTCTCTAATAATGAGCGATGTTCAGCATCTTTTCATGTGTTTGTTGGCCATCTGTATGTCTTCTTTGGAGAAATGTCTGTTTAGGTCTTTTTCCCATTTTTTGATTGGGTTGTTTGTTTTTCTGGCATTGAGTTGCATGAGCTGCTTGTATATTTTGGAAATTAATCCTTTGTCGGTTGTTTCATTTGCTATTATTTTCTCCCATTCTGAGGGTTGTCTTTTCACCTTGCTTATAGTTTCCTTTGCTGTGCAAAAGCTTTTAAGTTTAATCAGGCCCCACTTGTTTACTTTTGCTTTAATTTCCATTACTCTAGGAGGTGGTTCATAGAGGATCTTGCTTTGATTTATGTCATCAAGTGTTCTGCCTATGTTTTCCTCTACGAGTTTTATAGTTTCTAGTCTTACATTTAGGTCTTTAATCCATTTTGAGTTTATCTTTGTATATGGTGTTAGGAAGTGTTCTAATTTAATTCTTTTTTTTATATGTAGCTGTCCAGTTTCCCCAGCACCATTTATTGAAGAGGCTGTTTTTGCCCCATTGTATATTCTTGCCTCCTTTGTCAAAAATAAGGTACCCATATGTGCATGGGTTTATTTCTGGACTTTATATCTTGTTGCATTGGTCTATATTTCTGTTTTTGTGCTAGTACCATACTGTCTTGATGACTGTAGCTTTGTAGTATAATCTGAAGTCAGGAAGGTTGATTCTTACAGTGCCATTCTTCTTTCTCAAGACTGCTTTGGATATTTGGGGTCTTTTGTGTTTCCATATGAATTGTGAAATTTTTTGTTATAGTTCTGTGAAAAATGCCATTGGTAATTTAATAGGGATAGTATTGAATCTGTAGATTGTGTTTGGCAGTATAGTTATTTTCACAATATTGATTCTTCCTACTCAGGAACATAGAATATCTCTCCATCTGTTTATGTCATCTTTGATTTATTTCATTCATGTCTTATAATTTTCTATGTACAGATCTTTTGTCTCCTTAGGTAAATTTATTCCTAGATATTTAATTCTTTTTGCTGCAATGGTGAATGGGATTGATTCCTTAATTTCTCTTTCTGATTTTTCATTATTATTATATAGAAATGCAAATGATTTATGTGTATTGATTTTGTATCCTGCAACTTTGCTAAGTTCACTGATTAGCTCTAGTAATTTTCTGATACTATTTTTAAGGTTTTCTATGTACAGTATCATGTCATCTGCAGATAGTGAGAGCTTTACTTCTTTTCTGATCTGGATTACTTTTATTTCTTTTTCTTCTCTGATTGCTATAACTATGACTTCCAGAACTATGTTGAATAATAGTGGTGAAAGTGGACACCCTTGTCTTGTTCCTGATCATAGAGAGAATTGAGATTGAATTTAGAGTCAAATTCCTAACTATTACACCAATTTCAATAGCCAGGTAAGAGCTGTGTCTAAAGAAAAGTTTTCATCATTGTACAATATCCTAGAGGCAACCAATATACAAGAGCATATCCAAATAAAATTTGAGTCAATTAAGCAAACATTTATTGAGCACCTACTATATACCAGACATTGTGCTATGTGTCAGGACAAGCACAAGTAATAGACAAGGGGCATTTTATGGGGGCTTCCCAGGTGACACAGTAGTAAAGAATCTGTCTGCCAGTGAGGCAGATGCAAAAGACACTGGTTTGCTCCCTGGGTCAGAAAGATCCCTTGGAAGAGGAAATGGTAATCCATTCCAGTATTCTTGCCTGGAAAATTCCATGGACAGGGGAGCCTGGTGGGCTACAGTCCATGGAATCACAGTCAGACACGACTGAACACAAACACACCTCAGGGAGGAGAGGCTAAATACATTTGCAGAAGGGACGAGACGGTGGGATCCAGCAAGCCTCCTGGGGATCAGAAAGAAAGACGTGCAAACATCTTATTATTTTGTTAAAACTTATTTTTCCATGATCCTTTGCTTTGGGCTACAATACACTTATCAACACAAGTTTATCAGCACTGATACATAAGAGATACACAGTTCAAAACTTCCATCTGACTCAAAAACAATTAAATGCATTGTTAAAAACAAAATGTGCCCCCCAAACAGACATATAAATCAACAGAACAGAATAGAGAGCCCAGAAGTAAATCTATATATCTACACTCAATTTTCACCAAAGGAGGCAAGAATATACAATGAAGAAACATTTTCATCAAGTGGTGTTGGGAAAGTTGGAGAGCCACATGTAAATCAACGAAGTTAGAACATACCCTCACACCATTCACAAAAATAAACTCCCAATGGCTTAAAGACTTAACCCAAGTAAGACGGTAGGTGTTGCAAGAGGGCATCAAAGGGCAGGCACACTGAAACCATAATCACAGAAAACTAGCCAGTCTGATCACACAGACCACAGTCTTATCTAACTCAATGAAAATAAGCCATGCCGCGTGGGGCCACCCAAGATGAATGGTACATGGTGGAGAGGTCTGACAGAATGCGATCCACTGGAGAAAGGAATGGCAAACCACTTCAGAATTCTTGCCTTGAGAACCCCATGAACAGTATGAGAAGGCAAAATGATAGGATACTGAAAGAGGAGTTCCCAAGGTCGGTAGGTGCCCAATATGCCACTCGAGATCAGTGGAGAAATAACTCCAGAAGGAATGAAGGGATGGAGCCAGAGCAAAAAACAATACCCAGTTGTGGATGTGACTGGTGATAGAAGCAAGGTCCGATGCTGTAAAGAGCAATATTGCATAGGAACCTGGAATGTTAGGTCCATGAATCAAGGCAAATTGGAAGTGGTCAAACAGGAGATGGCAAGAGTGAATGTCGACATTCTAGGAATCAGCAAACTAAGATGGACTGGAATGAGTGAATTTAACTCAGATGACCATTGTATCTACTACTGTGGGCAGGAATCCCTTAGAAGAAATGGAGTAGCCATCATGGTCAACAAAAGAGTCTGAAATGCAGTACTTGGATGGAATCTCAAAAATGACAGTATGATCTCTGTTCATTTCCAAGGCAAATCATTCAACATCACAGTAATCCAAGACTATGCCCCAACCAGTAACGCTGAAAGGCTGAAGTTGAATGGTTCTATGAAGACCTACAAGACCTTTTAGAACTAACACCCCAAAAAGATATCCTTTTCATTATAGGGGACTGGAATGCAAAAGTAGGAAGTCAAGAAACACCTGTAGTAACAGACAAATTTGGACTTGGAGTATGGAATGAAGCAGGACAAAGGCATAGAGTTTTGCCAAGAGAACACACTGGTCATAGCAAACACCCTCTTCCAACAACACAAGAGATGACTCTACACATGGACATCACCAGATGGTCAACACTGAAATCAGACTGATTATATTCTTTGCAGCCAAAGATGGAGAAATTCTATACAGTTAGCAAAAACAAGACAGGGAGCTGACTGTGGCTCAGATCATAAACTCCTTATTGCCAAGTTCAGACTTAAATTAAAGAAAGTAGGGAAAACAACTAGACCATTCAGGTATGACCTAAATCAAATCCCTTATGACTATACAATGGAAGTGAGAAATAGTTTTAAGGGCCTAGATCTGATAGACAGAGAGCCTGATGAACTATGGATGGAGGTTCGTGACACTGTACAGGAGACAGGGATCAAGACCATCCCCATGGAAAAGAAATGCAAAAAGGCAAAATGGTTGTCTGAGGAGGCCTTACAAACAGCTGTGAAAAGAAGAGAAGCATAAAGCAAGGGAGAAAAGGAAAGATATTCCCATTTGAATGCAGAGTTCCAAAGAATAGCAAGAAAAGATAAGAAAGCCTTCCTCAGTGATCAGTGCAAGGAAATAGAGGAAAATAGTAGAATGGGAAAGACTAGAGATTTCTTCGGGAAAATTAGAGATACCAAGGGAACATTTCATGCAAAGACAGACTCAATAAAGGACGGAAATGGTATGGACCTAACAGAAGCAGAAGATATTAAGAAGAGATTGCAAGAATACACAGAGGAACTGTACAAAAAAGATCTTCATGACCCAGGTAATCATGATGGTGTGATCACTCACCTAGAGCCAGACATCCTGGAATGTGAAGTCAGGTGGGCCTTAGGAAGCATCACTACAAACAAAGCTAGTGGAGGTGATGGAATTCCAGGCGAGGTATTTCAAACACTAAAAGATGATGCTGTGAAAGTGCTGCACTCAATATGCCAGCAAATTTGGAAAACTCAGCAGTGGCCACAGGACTGGAAAAGGTCAGTTTTCATTCCAGTCCCAAAGAATGTTCAAACTACCGCACAATTGCACTCATCTCACATGCTTTTAAAGTATGCTCAAAATTCTCCAAGCCAGGCTTCAACAATATGTGAACTGTGAACTTCCAGATGCTCAAGCTGGTTTTAGAAAAGGCAGAGGAACCAGAGATCAAATTGCCAACATTTGTTGGATCACTGAAAAAGCAAGAGTTCCAGAAAAATTCTATTTCTGCTTTATTGACTATGCCAAAGCCTTTGACTGTGTGGATCACAATAAACTGTGGAAAATTCTGAAAGAGATGGGAATACCAGACCACCTGACCCACCTCTTGAAAAACCTATATGCAAGTCAGGAAGCAACAGTTAGAACTGGACATGGACCAACAGACTGGTTCCAAATAGGAAAAGGAGTACGTCAAGGCGGTATATTGTCACCCTGCTTATTTAACTTATGTGCAGAGTACATCATGAGAAATGTTGGGCTGGAAGAAGCACAGGCTGGAATCAACATTACCAGGAGAAATATCAATAACCTCAGATATGCAGATGACACCACCGTTATGGCAGAAAGTGAAGAGAAACTAAAAAAGCCTCTTGATGAAAGTGAAAGAGGAGAGTGAAAAAGTTGGCTTAAAGCTCTACATTCAGAAAACTAAGATCATGGCATCTGGTCCCATCACCTCATGGGAAATAGATGGAGAAACAGTGGAAACAGTGGCTGACTTTATTTTTTTGGGCTCCGAAATCATTGCAGATTGTGATTGCAGCCATGAAATTAAAAGGCGCTTACTCCTTGGAAGGAAAGTTATGACCAACCTAGATAGCATATTAAAAAGCAGAGACATTACTTTGCCAACAAAGGTCCGTCTAGTGAAGGCTGTGGTTTTTCCAGTGGTTATGTATGGATGTGAGAGTTGGACTGTGAAGAAAGCTGAGTGCCGAAAAATTGATGCTTTTGAACTGTGGTGTTGGAGAAGCCTCTTGAGTGTCCTTTGGACTGCGAGGAGATCCAACGAGTCCATCCTAAAGGAGATCAGTTCTGGGTGTTCATTGGAAGGACTGACGCTGAAGCTGAAACTCCAATATTTTGGCCATGTCATGCAAAGAGCTGACTCATTGGAAAAGACCCTGATGCTGGGAGGGACTGAGGGCAGGAGGAAAAGCGAACAACATAGAATGAGATGGCTGGATGGCATCACTGACTCGATGGGCATGAGTTTGAGTAAACTCCGGGAGTTGGTGATGGACAGGGATGCCTGGCGTGCTGCAATTCATGGGTTCGCAAATAGTCAGACATGACTGAGCGACTGAACTGAACTGACCATAAAACTCCTAGAAGAGAACATAGGTAAAACACTCTCTGATGTAAATAATACTACTGTCTTCTTATATTAATCTCCCAAAGCAACAGAAATAAAAGCAAAAATAAACAAATGGGACCTAATCAAACTTAAAAGCTTTTTCACAGCAAAGGAAGTCATAAGCAAAATAAATATACACCTACAGCCTGTGAGAAAATATTTGCAAATGATGCAACCAACAAGGGCTTAATCTGGAAAATAAACAGCTCATATAACTCAACAACATCAACAAAAAACAACCCAATCAAAACATAGGCGGAAGACTTATATAAGCATTTCTCCAAAAAAGACATACAGATGGCCAACAGGCACATGAAAAGATGCTCAACATCATTAATTATTAGAGAAATGCAAATCCAAACTACAATGAGGTACCACCCCACACCAATCGGAATGGCCGTCTTTAAAAAATCTACAAATAACAAATGCTGGAGAGGGAGTGGAGAAAAGGGAATCGTCTTACATTGTTGATGAGAATGTAAATTGGTGTAGCCACCATGGAGAAGAGTATGAAGGGTTCCTCAAAAAACTAAGAGTAAAGCTATCATATAATCCTAATCCAGCAATCCCACTCCTCGGCATATATCTGGACAAAATTATAATTTGAAAAGATACATGCATCCCTATGTTCACAGCAGCACTATTTGCAATAGTAAAGACATTGCAACAACCTAAATGTCCCTCAGTAGATGAATGGATACAGAAGATGTGGCGCGGGGGAGGGGTGTGACTGTGTGTGTGTATACTCACACAAGAATATTACTCAGCCATAAAATATAATAATCCCATTTGCAGCTACATGGATGGACCTAGACATTATCATACTAAGTGAAATAAGTTAGAAAGACAAATGCCATATGATATCACTTATATTTGAAATCTTAAATATGACAGAAATGAACTCATCTACGAAACAGAAATAGACTCACAGACATAGAAAACAGAGCTGTCGTTGCCAAGGAGAGAAAGCTGGGAAGGGTCAGGCTGAGAGTTTGGGATTAGAAGATGCAAATCATTATATACAGAATGGATAAAGAGCAGGGTCCTATTGTATAGCACAGGGACCTATATTCAATATCCTGTGATAAACCATAATGGAAAAAATATGAAAAAGACTACACACATACACACCACACATATATAATTAAATCAATTTGTTGTACACCAGAAACTAATACAATGTTATAAATCAACTGAACTTCAATAGTTGACCTAAACAATAAAATAAAATAATATTGAGTCAAGTTACCTCTGTAATAACCTATATAGGAAAAGAATCTGAAAAAGAACAAATATATGTATATGTATAACTGAATCATTTTGTTGTACACCTGAAAGTAATACACTGTAAATCAACTATACTCCAATATGAAACAAAAATTAAATAATGTAAAATGTGCTCATATATCTGAAACTGACTCCACCTGCCTCCCTATTCTCTCACCCACAGTACTTCTTCCTTTTCAGTGGCTCCAAAGAGAGATGTTTGTCCCTCTCAGCCTTTTCAGTCAAGTTTTGTACACATTTATCAACTCTGGAGTTTCCAAGACAGGATGTCTGTCATTTAACCTTCATCCTCCTTGAATTTTCATCCTGATAGGTTTGGATTAAACCACAGACTGATAAATGAGCGCTGCTTTGGCGACAGAAAAGAGCAGTCATTAAGGAAACCTCTCTGAAGGTATGAATCAAAGCCAGGGATCTTTTGGTGTTTCCCCCCCTTCTTGTTCATGGATCGCCTGCAGCAATATGTTTTTATTATTTGTATTTATTTCTTTTTTCCCCCCACTTCAGTATCCAAATGGTTTTCATCATTTCCTGCTTGTTTTTCTAAAAGAATAAAAGTGTGTCCTGACAGCAGACAGCTCTGTCTTTATGGCACTAATGTGGCTAGCAAAAGCATTTTATCAATTTGAATTTAATCCAGGACCAGAAAACAGGGAGGAAAAAAGAAAATGAATTAAAGTTAAGTAACAAGCCCCCTGATGTGAATAGCATGTCTCACTCATAAAGACTTAGGATAATTAAGGAGGTGATTTTTTTCCCCCTAAGGCAACTGTTTTGCTAAACTGAAGCTTTTACGAGGGGGCGTTCCTTTATATAGCTTCTAGTTTTCCAGTTTTTAAGCCACCACCTACTTACATATGGTGCTTGGTTTCTTTTTGGTTCAGGAAGCCACACACTGTCTTAATCCTTCTCTGAATGCTTTTCCTCTCCACCAAACTGAAAGAAACCTAATAGCAAAAAAAAAAAAAAAGAAAAAAGAAAGAAGAAAGAAGTAAAAGATAGCAGGGCTTTCCAGAGATACGAGTTGTATCAGATGTGACAAGTGACAAGAGTTCATCAGAAAAGACTGTCCTGGGCCATAGAAGGAAATCATGTAGCTTTGCCACAGTTGCAGCTACGGATGCCTGGTTGCTAAGTTTTTTTGTCCACCCCTGAAAGAAAATGCCTTTGGAGTCAAGGGATGTTCATGATGGTCCAATGGGTAAGACTGTGTGCTTCCAATGCAGGCAGTGTGGGTTCGATCCCTGATCAGAGAGCTAAGATCCCACATGCTGTGTAGCACAGCCAAAAGATTTTTTTTAATGCCTTTGGAGTCAAAATAATGTTTCACTTTCTGATTATAATGTTAATAGTTACAATCCAAATGTCAGCTGCCTAAATTTGCTTGAGCTTTCAGGATTCGCCTTATTATTCAAGATTTTAGCAAGACTGGCTTAATTCTCCATTTTATATAATATGGGAAACACACCACCTCCTGAAGCCTCTGGGAGTTAGGATGTGGAGGTGAAAGAAGGTTTCCATTTATCCCATGCAGTTCTTGGTTTCCCCTTCTGCTGAATTCTCAGCCCCATTCTACATATAGCCAACTATTCATGTAGTCCTCTGTCCCGCTGGTACTTGCTCCCGAAGTCTCACTAATGCAAAATGATGTACAGCAAACCTCCTCCAAACTCAGGGAGCAGCAGAAGAGGATAACATAACCTTATCCATGAAACTATTGAAAGAGTTAGAGGCCACAGCTGAAAAATCAGCTCCATGAGGGCTCAGCGTCAGTCATGAGCTGGGCTGTACATGTATATGTCTTCAACGTGACTCATGCCTAAGCCAGCGGCAGTGATGGCAGTCAAGATCCCCCTCACCACATTAACAGGCAAGGAAGCAAAGAAAGGAAAGGAAGGATGACTCTTGCTGGGGAGGCCACTCATTTAGCAGAGACGTATCAACCTCCTGCCACATTCTAGTTATCACCACGATGGACCCAGGGTCTGACACAAGTACCGTAAGAAATTGAGTGTCCATAACCAAAGAGAGTACCAAGTACTAAGAAATGAATCATTAAGGAAATGCATATTGTTAAGACTACTCGCAGCCTCTGAAGTCATTCTCTGAGCCTTAGGTGCAGGGTTCCTGAGAACTTGAATTCCTCCTCAGAGCTCAGATCTCAGGCTGATGACAATAGCAAAGATGCCTTGAGTTCACAAGAGCTGGAGCCACAGGACAGGCCAAGGGTCATGGCATATAAGGTGTGACCTCCACCAGAGGAGGGGAAACTGGCGCGACCACGGCACAGGAAGGACGAGCTTTCCAAGCCAAACACAGAAGTCATCGCTTCCCTACAGCCAGAGGATCCCACTCTCCCAGGGAGCTTTCGGTCACACATGTAAGGGCCCGACACCGCAGGCCACGGTGGCTGGCGCCACTGAGATGGTACACTCCAGATTGTTTAACACCAGCAAGAAATCCCACATTTCAGCACCTGAAGAAAATACGAGACATGTCTCACTGCAATCATCCTGTGAACAGGTTCCAAGCTAATTGCTGATGAAGATCAAAAGTAGATGCTCTTACCACGACCTGGTGGGGGGTTTGTTCACCCTCAGAGCCCAGCACATCCAAGATGCAGGCGTCACCTGCCTTCACAGCAGAGCAAAGAGAGATGAATGAAACCACAGGCCAGGTAACAATGGTCACACACTATTCCTGAAATAAATACTCCGTAGGACCAATACACAGTAAATCATCAAAGCTTTACAAAAAGCCCTGAGAGAAAGAAAAACTGTGTTATTAGAAAGATTAATTCAAGAGTCCTAATGATCCCTATTTCTCTTGTGCAAGGAAAGATTAAGATTCAAGATGCAATTTTACAACTGAAACTTTTATTAGGATTGAGAATTAACCCCCCTTCATAGAAACATCTGGAATCATACTAAATAACAGAATATGGGTACCTCGGGGGAAATACAGACTGATACAAATGTCATGAGAGCTACATGCTGGACAAAGTTAACAATCACTGAAATCAGACACTGGATCAAAGTCCCAGCCCCATCACATTTTGTGTGCCCTTGGGTGGGTTCCTGAAGCTTCATAAGCTTGTTTCCTCTTCAGCAAAATGAATACAATAACATCAACTGCTGTGTTTTTTAAGATTTAAATGAGATAATATGGCAAGTGCCTGGCTTAGAATAGAAACCACTGGAAAATTTCCTTCTGAAGTCCTAAGACACTATCTCAGCCAACACAACCTTATAGATTTTAAAGACACATTTAACTGTTCTCTGATACTTTTTCCATAATATTCAAGTTAATTGAGTTTTTATAGATATCTAAGTTTTCTAATCTGTGGCTATATTCTTGCTAACTACCAAAAACTATTTTCAAGTCTCCCTTCAAAATGTATTAGTATCTTTTCTCTTGCTACCCAATTTTTTCCGAGTGATGCATCTGGTCAGACTGCATTTTTTTAACACAATCAAGGAAATGAGTTAGAGGGCCTTTCATCCCCTGCCAGATGACTGAAGGGACGCAGCTCTTACAGATAACTTCTGCACATGATTCAGGATCTGAGGCAACCCTGTTCCTTTCCTATGGTTCCAGAAAGGACTTCTGGGCAGCAACCCCAGCCCATGTAAGAACAATTCAGCCTTCATGCAGACAATGAAGTTACAGTGTTGGCTACCCAATCTGTTTTCCCCTCTTGCATTTCACTGAACAAAGGGGAAGTATCTTTGATTTCCTCTGGTTTGGGACTTTTTGGGGTCATGCACAGTAGATTTCTATGCCCTAGCTGGTCCAACACCCCCATCCCTGCCCTTCTCATCCACATGACCCAAAAAACCAGGCTTACTCATGACACTTCCTCACTTCATTGCTTCCTTCCCACCACTCTTCCTTCTCTCTCTTCCTTTTTTTCCCCTCCTGTCTTTCGGTCAGAAAGAGAACAACTATAGGGTGTGAGATCAAGCTACACTGTAGTCACCACAGGTAACCGTTTTGCATATAAAGTAGGTCTGTGCCAGTAGATGACAGTCACAGTTCCTCCATTCGATTCACCAGACAATTATGGGATATGTATCATGTCCCAAACTGTGCTGGGAACACAAAGATAATTTGAGACATGGTCCTTAGCCCCACGGGGTTGTATAGATAAATGGAAAAGTCAATAACATAGCAAACTACAGTACTCTATTATAATAATATAATAATACCATAATGCTGTGTGATGCAGGGTGTACTAGGGCTGTATAGTAACTGCTTTGGGTGGGGAAGGTCTTCAGGGAAAGCTAGCCTTCATTTGGAGTTTTATCATCTCATAGAGAAAAGCTGGAGAAACTTCCTTAACCTCTCTCAGATGGTTTTTCAACCCACTGTAATAATCCTGCATGGTGCCACCAAAATCAGCTTTGTAAAGCACAGTTTAAGCCAGACCCTTCTCAAAATCATTGAAGGCACCCTATCGCCCTCAGGATCAAACTCCAAACATCGCTGGTGTTCACTACACCCATTCCTCTGTCCTGTGCTTCCCAGACCCTTCCGTTCTCCACACCGCTGCTCAACTATCCCATGCTTCCGTGCACCTTTACGGGTTTGCACATATTAATTCCTCTTGCCACAAAGTTCTACATCCCCTCCATCTCCCATCCGTCCCCTACCTGCTGCTATTCTACTTATTCTTTGAAGTTTTCCTCAAACATCAGCTTCTCTGTGAACCCTCCTTGACACCCCACAACCACCCACACACTCCCCCACCCAGGGAATGGGTGCCTCTGACAGACGATGCTGGGCAGGTCCAAGATCACCAATTCCCAACCCTACTCTTACATCCGTCAGGGTGCACACAGGAAACGACGCATTCACGCGGGGTAATTGGAGAAGAGCTTCACCAAGGGACTCTTTACAAAGGACTGGAAACAGAGAAAGTCCCCACACGCTGGGGATGGGAGGTGAAGAGTATGAGTGGCAGGAGGGCATCTCTAGACCGGAAAGGGAAGAAAAGTCAGCTATCACCTGCTGAGGAGATGACCTCCTGACAGAAACTGCATAGGCTGCCTGCCTGCTGCAGCCACACAACGCAGAGCCAAGGGGAGAGACACTCTCCTCTCCAAGACCGTTTTCCTGCTCTCCTCCTTCCCTGCGTCTGTCCAGCGCTGCCCATGAACCAAACCCAAAAGGAAGGGAGCCCTCTGGTGTCTCCTCTGTCAGCCTCCTGGGGTAGAGAGCAAGGCTTAGACGGGGACCTGGAAAAGCCAAGTTCTCACTTTCTTAGTTCCCCTTGAAGCTGGTGAGAAGGCGGCATGCCACCTCACAGTTGGGGCTCGTGAGGTGTCAGTGGACATCTGCCTTGGGGCTTAGAGAAAGGGTTTTCCTGCCATGATGAACAAGCTAGCTGGTTACTGGTAGCCTCTCCTTTGTTCTGGAAGCAGATGTACAACTGCCATCTTGAAACACCAAAAGAGGGTTCAAGAAAATCAGAGATCCCAGCCCTCGTGGATTTGAGGGGTGAGACCCACAGCTGCCCACTTCCTGACTTCTTGGTATGAGAAAAACCTAAGACTATTTACTTAAACCCCTGGTGTCAGTTTTTTCATTACTTGGCAAAGGAAAGCATTCCTAACTGATACAGCTTCCTTGGGCTTGCTTCCCTTAGAGCAAGTCCTACCGGCACCCTCTGAGTAGGCGTCTGTCTTCTCCCCCAGCATGTGCATTCCATGGGATCAAGGATGGCAAGTGACAGGCAGCCAACTGCTGCTTGTCAAGTGATAAATGAGTCAATGTGTCAAGTGCCGTGGGGATGTAAGACAGACTAGATGCCATCTTGGTGGTTCTTCCAAGCTCTGGTTCATTTCCTTGCTTCATTTTTCCCTGAGAAACACTCTCTCCAGTGCCTTGCTCCCCGTGTTTGCTCACCTTCCCTTTGCCCTCATTCATCCATTGTACATCAAGCAGACTTGAATAGCACAAATTGTTTGCATTCTGTTTAATACCCATTTTTAAAAATGATTCTTGCTCTAAAAGAGATGGGCTGATTAATGCACTCCAAATACCTTGCACTACACAGCCAATTCCTTTATCCTTGTTCTATTCATAACGTATAGCCCTTCTTTCTTCCAATGTGCATAAAAGGATCCGTCCCGCACAAGCATTATTTGTAACTGCAGAGCTTGAGGTAGCACTGGGTGTCAAAAATGAAAAATTGCTAAATTCAAAACTGCTTCTCTGTTTGTTTTAAAGGTGACCTGCAAGTCATTTTTTATTTTTTTAATGAACTAATTGTAGGATTATATGCTGAATGCCCCAAATGCAGGGAGTGAGAGGGCAACACTCAGCACATACCTGCTCCAAAATATCTGGTATTGTTTCAGAACCTCTGCAAGCCTAGACTGCTGACACCCACTCTCCCCACAGCCCCACCAAGGAGACTGACTCAGATGCTGCTCGGCTTTCCAATTGTGATACTGAATCTTCAGGGCAACAGTGAGCCGGGCTAGTAGCAGCCAAGCAGTCCAGCTACTTGCTGAATCACCTTGGCTAGGCTGTCCTATAGGCCAGCAGCTCAGCTTCTTCACCTCTGCCAGAAGGCAACCAGCCCCAGGATTTCTCTGGTGGTCCCTTGGTTAAGACTCTGCACTTCCAATGCAGGGGGCGAGGGTTCAAACCCTGGTCGGGAAACTAAGATCCCACATGCTGTGGGTGGCCAAATAAGTAAGTAAACAAGTCAGTCAGTCCTTGCTTCACTGAACTTTAAAAAACAAAAAAAAGAGGCAATCATCCCCTTCCCTTCGGGCCCTCCCACTGAAGAACTGATGGTTATGGACTTTGACTTCATGTTCAACACACGACTTCCATTAAAGGAGGCTGTCAGAGCTGCAAACTATTTTCAACATTCATTAACCCCACATGCGTTTTGCTTGACTGGAGAAATCTGAAAAGCAAGCAGTGAACTTGTTCCTTTTCCCCATTTCCTGCCCTGCTCCCTCTGGTCCCCAATGCCGCACGAGATCAGGCTGGCCTCAGGAAGACCTGGATTCTTTTGTCTGGTGAGGAGACAGAAAGACACTTCCTCAGAGTGACTGGGGCACTTCAGGGCACCTCTGTCAGATCATCTGTGTTGGGGATCGGGATCATGGCACCTTGTGGTGTGAGGGAAAATGCAGAAGGGCCCCCTCCTGTCTGAAGTTGGTGCCCTGTCATTGACTTGAAATTCCACCCTTACTACAAATCTATTCTTATTATTGACTGTCTCCAGTTACCTGTCACCTGTTCAAATGTGCATAACCCTTCGAGGGTAGCACATTACATTATTCATTATCTACTATTACACCTCAGAGAGAATGAGCTGTTCCAATTACATTCCAATGAGATGGCTACTTCAGCAGCGGCGGAACAGCAAGCAGGACAACTGTGCTAAGGAGGCAAAAGAAATGAGAAAAGCAAGGTAGGTTGCATGGCAACATGAAGGCACCAAACTGACGGATTCCCAGCACTGGTCAATTACCCATTCATTCATTCATCAAATAGTTATTAAACGCCTCCTCTGCCATGAACTGTGCTAAGAGTGGGTGATACACTATGAAGTGAGTTTCTCATCACAGAGAAGAACTAAGATCACGAAAGACCAACTTGTCCATGGTATAATTAAGCCAGCAGTCCTTAATTGTGCCTCTCTGGGAGGCGAAAAGTCCTGGCTTCCATGCCTGGGGGTTGCAAGATACCCAAGCTGGCCTCCTGAGAAGCAAGCAACACTCTGGCTATCTGAATGTAGCTCCTCTCTACTCCCACCTCTCAATGGAACTGTTTCCATGAGACTGTGAAAACTCCAAGCATCCCTTTCATTAAGCAGTGTTCGTGTCCTTTCCCTGGTGATGTGGCAGCAGTGTGGGCCTAGCAAAGACTCTGAAGAAGGAACACTACTTACTAATCATGAAAGACAGGGATAAATCACTACATTTCCATGAAGTGAATTTATCAGCCCTTCCCACACACAAAAACGTAAATGATCAGCAGGACCATGCTAAATGGTCCTGCAGGGACCCCATCTTCATCCTCTGAATTCTCTATGAGCTCCTGAGACTTGAGACAGACCCCTGGGGGCTAAATTCCATCCTCTGCCCCGCACAGCTCCTCCCCTGTGGCTTGCCAGATCCAGGGCTCTTTCAGACACTGTTTTGTTTCAATGTTAAGTCTCCCGACAGGAAAGGTTGCTGCTCAGGAGCCTTTTTTTTTTTTTTTTTTTTTTGGTATTTGGGGGCCTTTTTCGGTTCTGCTTTCCTATAAGGTAACAGAAACAAAAGCCCAGTTTTAAGTCCCTGGGTCCCGTCATGTACACACGGGGAAACCAGCCACTTTGAAAGCATCAGCAAGTTGTATCTCTGGATTCAAAAATGCCAAGCTGGTACCTTCGTGTCTAAGGGAAACACCACACTGAGCTCTGTGCCTTGGGAGCTGAAGACAAATTAAGCTGCTGCTGAGGTCTTACCTGGGCAGAATCTACCTGCAAAATGAACTACAAGTACAAGCCGTCCACAATCAGGTAATTCCCATCAAACACCTAATGAGAAAATAACTCAGAAGCCACCGATAGCTTTTGCCCAAAGAGATGAATAATGTGGAGAATCCTTGGCTGCAAGAAGAACAGAAGAAATTAATTGCTGGAGCCTTCACAGCATGATGAAAGCCAAGAATTATCCCCTGGATCCACACTTATAATTTACAACAGCTGACTCCTTCAGACAGGCCAAAGTGACTCTCGAAGGAGCACAGAGCACAGCTGATTGCAGCGAGGAGTCTGGAACCGGGTCAGCACTCAAGCATGGCCTGCACGATGCCTTTTCCAGCGCCTGCAGCACCCAGCCCGTGGCCCGAACCGCAGCCCCTGCTCTCCGCAGCCGGCATTTACCTTTCTACGATACAAAACTCCATCCACCGTACTGCCATAATAACTCTTTTAAAATTCCACTGGGAGATGACTGAAGTGTAGTCTATTCAGAGCTATTTTCCAGCTGCTGGAAACTGCATTGTGGAAACACAGCTGATGCCCTTTTGTGGACGCCTAGCTGGACGGCAATAGGAGGGACAAGAACCTATTGGCAGGTCAATGCCTACAAGTTAAGTCAGTGCAAAGAGAATGCAAATCAAATATACTCTAAAAAAATAAAAATAAATAAAAATTAAGGGAAAAATGCTGGCCAACAAAGTATTGGGTTGGCCAAAAAGTTCGTTTGGGTTTTTCTGTAACATCTTATGAAAAAATACAAATGAACTTTTTGGACAACCTAATAGGATAGAGGAGAAAAATTTGGAGAAAATAGAACCAGAAAAGACAGAGAACTAATATGCAAAAGATAGATTAAAAATAAACAACTGTTGTAAGGAGGAGGAGATTATACAAGCAGAGACTTTAAAAGGCATGGGTTCTCCTAAAAATAGCTACAGCTTCTGTGTAAAGAGATCAGAACCTTTTGTGGCACAAATTTGACCACTTTTTTGATTGTTGATAACTAAAACTAATGTTTCCATTCCTAAGAAAGTAAGTAAGTGTTAGTCGCCCAGTCATACCCGACTCTTTGTGACCCCACGGACTGCAGCCCACCAGGCTCTTCTGTCCATGAGATTTTCCAGGCAAGGATACTGGAGTGGGTTGCCATTTCCTTCTCCAGGAGATCTTCCTGACCCAGGGATCGAATCCGGATCTCCTGCACTTCAGGCAGATTCTTTACTGACTGAGCTACAAGGGAAGCCCAAGGATGGGGTTTAAAGGCTGTATGTAGACTGAACTTGTCCACCAAACCATTTGTACTCACTAATTTACAGTCTCAAATGCTGAGAACTCTACTGGGGAAAGAACAGAAATGTAGTGAGTGGGACTTCCCTGGTGGTCCAGAGGTTAGGACTTCACCATGCAAATGTGGGGAGCGTGGGTTCCACCCCTAGTCCAGAGCTAGGATCCCACATGCCTCATAGCTGAAAGACCAAAACATAAAACAGAAGCAATATGGTAGAAAAATTCAATGAAGACTTTAAGAACAGTCCATGTAAAAAAAAAATCTTAAAAAGTAAGAACATGAGTGCTGAATGGCAGATTTTTTAATTATTTTCAAGACTTGTAGTCAGTCTTCACATGAACAGATCTGAAGAACTGGACTGCAGTTTGGTTGTGGGTTCTCAGCAAAGAGAAACCAAAGGGTATTGTTACAGAAAGGCCAAGTTCTTCAGTCAAGATCCCTTGAAGAGGCTAACTATGATGATCTCATGGCTGCCTGAAATTCCAAAATTAATCAGATTGTTTTGCTTAAAGGGCCAGCTACCCTTAAAGTTGGAGGTCCCTAAAATACATGAGATATAGAGTTTCATCAGTCATTCAAACCTTTCTATTAATAAGAATGTGTTGATTAGGCCCTTTTCTAGGAGTAAGCACTAGTAGGAAAAAGCATATATGTGGTCAGTGGCTTCCTGGGGATGAGGACAAGGGCATATACACCAGAGTGAAATAGGCTATCTCTCCAAGGGCCCTGTTTTTCCTGAGGTTACTGTACTAACATAGAGACTGAGACATTTAGACATTTCAGAAGGACTTAGTTTATATTTTAGTGATGTGATCTTTCAGTACATCAAAATCAAGGGGGGCAGATGAGACGGTGCTAGGCAGGAAGACCACCTTTCCCAGATCCAATGGTCTTGTACCCCAGATAATCTTCCTCTGTGCTCCTGTAATGATCACATCTTAGCCCCACAAACAGGGAGAGGATTCCAGCTGCACAGAACAACAGGAGCTTAGAGATGACAGAGATATAGATAGACATAAAAATATATAGACATATGTCAACCATCTATGTGATCCTGGGAAATAACTGAAAGACACACCCAACCTGACCCCATGGATAATTTATGGTCTATTTTTACTGTTATTAGGATTTATTTCACCTACAGCCATCTCCTTACCTAACCTACTAGCCATGAAATCACCCATTCTGGCCTAAGACCCTTAACTCAATATTTTTTCCTTTTACCCCAAAAGAAGTATAACCCCATAAACCATAGGCTAACTACCTCCATAATAGTCTCTAGACACAGAAATGAGACATAGCCTTAGAGATCATCTCCAGGGCAGGACAGACTAGCAACGGAGAAGGCGATGGCACCCCCTCCAGTACTCTTGCCTGGAAAAGCCCATGGATGGAGGAGCCTGGTGGGCTGCAGTCCATAGGTCGCGAAGAGTGGGACACGACTGAGCGACTTCACTTTCACTTTTCACTTTCAAGCATTGGAGAAGGAAATGGCAACCCACTCCAGTGTTCTTGCCCGGAGAATCCCAGGGACGGGGGAGCCGAGTGGGCTGCCGTCTATGGGGTCGCACAGAGTCGGACACTACTGAGGCAACTTAGCAGCAGCAACCACCACAGACTAGCAAACTCAGACTGTGCAGGATCCAACCCCCACAGCGACACCACGTGGCAACAAGAGAAATGGCAACAGCATCAGTTCAGTTCAGTCACTCAGTCCTGGCTGACTCATTGTGACCCCATGAACCGCAGCACGCCAGGCCTCTCTGTCCATCACCAACTCCCGGAGTTTACTCAAACTCATGTCCACTGCGTCGGTGATGCCATCCAACCATCTCATCCTCTGTCGTCCCCTTCTCCCACCTTCAATCTTTCCTAGCATCAGGGTCTTTTCAAATGTGTCAGTTCTTCACATCAGGTGGGCAAAGTGTCGGAGCTTCAGCATCAGTCCTTCCAATGAATATTCGGAACTGATTTCTTTTAGGATGGACTGGTTGGATCTCCTTGCAGTCCAAGGGACTCTCAAGAGTCTTCTCCAACACCACACTTCAAAAGCATCGATTCTTTGGCACTCAGCTTTCTTTATAGTCCAACTCTCACATCCATACATGACTACTGGAAAAACCATAGTTTGACTAGACAGACCTTGTTGGCAAAGTAACATCTCTGCTTTTTAATATGTATAAGGGCAGGACAGACCCCAGTTCCTTTCATGTTATCAGCTTGCAAGAGTGGGTGTCAGATGAGGACCAACACAGAACACAGACCACAGACCACATCCCCCACTCCCTCAACCAGGACCTGAACCAGCCTCTGTGGCCTGTGTACACATTCACAGGAGAGGCTGAGCTTCTGTTGTTGATAAAAGAGGTAGGAGATCCAGCATTATTTGGGAAGGTTATATTATCATGCTCAAATTTGTCGAAAAATCTTTCTTTTCCACTTCCTGAAAGAGAGATGAGATCAATTCAGCAACCTATGACATGACAAAAATTTGACAGAAGCGAAAACAAAACAAAACACACAAAACCATGCCTTGCACACACTGTCAAGACCCCTTCTCCCATAAGTACTCCCATCTCCTTCAAACACCTTTCCAGCATCACCGCCACCTTCAATCCCCACCGTGTTCCTTGTTCCCCTCTCACACCTCATCTGTTCCTCCTGCTAAAATATTAACTGCTAATTAAGGTGTCAAGGGATAGTAATGACTTCACTTGAAGACACCTGGGAGAATTAAAGCATTTTTTAAGATGACTTAGAACTGCCTCCCTCCTGTTGACACCTTAGGGGGCTGTCCTGTGAGCAGCCGCCACCCCCTTCTTTCACTCCCCCCTCATAAGGAGAGAGATGAGCAAAGGTTTGGCATTCCACCTCTGAACAATGCCATCCTTTGCATTAAATGACTCTGGCCCCAGGATGCCTGGTGATAGATACACTGTGCCTAGATCTTTTAAATAGAAATTGTTTAGAATCATGATTCTTTTTTTTTTTTTTTTAATTCAGCTGTCCTGGTATCTTCTATTTAGAAATTTTTCAGATGGATAAAATCAAGGTCTCCAGTCTATTGGTCAGAATTGCCCAAAAGAGCTCAAAAGCTTATGGAGAGAACACTCCATATCAGTGCCTAGGACCAAGAACCCTAATTATCACTCTGCAATTCGCTTGGGAAGACATAGCAGCAGAACCCACAACTTCCTATTTTCATAGGAATTTTCCTATTTTGATCTGAGTCCCCCAACCCAGGATAGAGGATGATTTCGGAGAAATATGGAGCAACTCTTCTTGAAAACTGTCCAGATTTTTCCCTTAATATCCAGCATTTTACCGAAGTGTTTACCTGTGTATCTCACTCCAGCAACCTGAGGCCCCATGGGAACAAAGTCTGATTTGTCCTCCCTTGGTAGGGATTCATTAATGTTTGCTGAGTGAATATACAAATAAATGAATGACAAATAAGTGTCATTCACAATAAGTGAATGACAAATAAATGAAAAAAATGAATGTATGTGGCTTCTGATAACAAGTGGGTTGGGGGGGAAAAAGGTGTTCACCAATTTAACCTTCAAAATATACCAACTACCACATGTAAAATTTGCAGGACTCCCTGCAATAAGAACATACAAGCTTGGTCAAGGAGGCATGACCAGGCAGTACTGTGATGAGAAAGATAATTCCATAATTTGAAAATGAATTGTCACTATGCAAACATTTACAGAGAAATAAATAATAACAAACTTCTATATACTACATTTCCCCCTGGAGAAGGGAAAGTCAACCCACTCCAGTATTCTTGCCTGGAGAATCCCACAGACAGAGGAACCCGGTGGGCTACTGTCCATAGGGTTGCACAAAGTTGGGCCAACTACATTTTAGGATGTTGCAGACTGTGTGATTCAGCTTTGCACAAATCAGTACATTGAGTGTACTTTACCTGAGAGCTAGAGATGAACTAAGAATTCTTTACCCACACATAAAATATCCACAATGTGTTTATGCCCAAATTATGTATAATGGCTTGAAGTCTGTCCCCAAATTTTCATATGTTGAGGTCTTAACCCCCAAGTCCTTCAGGATGTGACCATATATGGGAATAGGACCATTATAGATATAATAGTTCAAAATGAGGTTTTACTGAAATAGGGTGAGCCCCTAATCCAATATGATTGGTGTCCTTATAAAAAATGGAAATTTGGATACAGACACAAACACTGGAAGAACATCATGGCAGATAAAGGCAGAGATCAGAGTGATGAACCAGAAACCAAGGAATACCAGAGATGGCCAGTAACCTCCAGAAGCTAGGTGAAAGGACTGGACTCTTCCTCAAAGCTCTAAACAGAAGCCAACCCTGACCACACCTGATCTCAGAGTTCTCGCCTCTAAAACAATGAGAAAATAAATTTCTGTTTCTTAAAGTCTCCCAGTTTGTGGCACTTTGTTACAGCAGCCTCAGAAAACTAAGACACAGAGCTATCTCTTGCTCTTGCCTAATTGTCTTTTCTCACCTCACCTACCTCTCAATTAAATGGCCCCATGTATACAAATACCACCGATGCAACGGACATGAACTTGGGGAATCTTTGGGAGATAGTGAAGGACAGGGAGGCCTGGCGTGCTACAGTCACAGGATGGCATAAAGTCGGATATGACTGGGTGAGTGAACGGCAACAACAACGTGGATACAAGAGCAGTTTCTCAGTGTATACCAGCCTGGACACCTTAGGCCACCACAAAACCAAGCTTCATCCTCCCAGTGGGGCAAACAGTCCACCACACTGTATTCCCATGAGCATCTTTAGAGACACCAGAATGCTCACCATGTTCACGCCTGCTTCAAGCTCCATCATGTGTGTGCCAAGTTGAATCAGCTAGGCCTCCTCTACACAAGCACGGGCACCTCTCCATCTAGAGAGGTGGTATTATTTTACTGTACCTGACTTGAATAACTAAGAATCCTTCAGGAAAGTTTAATTTATAAAGCAGCCAAACCCAGACATTTCCTGGAGGACAAGAGTCAAAGACAGAAGTGTCCCTGTGAAAAGATGAGTGACAGATGGAGTCTGTCTTCAGAATGGAGACACGAGGAGATTGGGCATTTGTGATGGATCAATGCCCAGAACCAAGCCTACATCAATATTCCAGCCACAGGCTTTACAGCTGACCTATGCCTTCTTACCTGGGACCAACCATCCCAATGAAATCAACCCAGCCCTCCTCTCCTTCTCTCCTCATATTCCCAACAACAACCCACCAGAAAAAGGCACTTTAGCCACTTGCTAACCTACTTGACCTTAGTTTTCTGAGGCTGCTGTAACAAAGTGCCACAAACTGGGAGACTTTAAGGAACAGAAATTTATTTTCTCATTGTTTTAGAGGCGAGAACTCTGAGATCAGGTGTGGTCAGGGTTGGCTTCTGTTTAGAAGGTCAGTCACATAAAGAGGGACCTCAATATGGCAGGGACTGAGGATAAGAAACAAAATTCCTGCTTCTCATAGACACCATCCTAAAGGGGAGAAAGAATAAGCAAGAAACATAAAAATAGAATGTGTTCAGTTCAGTTCAGTCACTCAGTTGTGTCCAACTCTTTGCGACCCCATGGACTGCAGCACGTCAGGCCTCCGTGTCCATCATCAACTCCCAGGGTTTACTCAAACTCATGTCCATTGAGTCGGTGATGCCATCTAACCACCTCATCCTCCCTTATCCCCTTCTCCTCCTGCCTTCAATCCCATCATCAGAGTCAAATGAGTCAGTTCTTCACAACAGGTGGCCAAGTATTAGAGTTTCAGCTTCAACATCAGTCCTTCCAATGAATATTCAGGACCAATTTCCTTTAGTATGGACTGGTTGGATCTCCTTATGGTCCAAGGGACTCTCGAGATTCTTCTCCAACACCACAACTCAAAAGCATCAATTCTTCAGTGCTCAGCTTTCTTTATAGTCCAACTCTCACATCCATACATGACCACTGGAAAAATCATAAGCTTGACTAGACAGACCTTTGTTGGCAAAGTAATGTCTCTGCTTTTTAATATGCTATCTAGGTTGGTCATAACTTTTCTTCTAAGGAGTAAGCATTTTTAATTTCATGGCTGCAGTCACCATCTGCAGTGATTTTGGAGCCCAAGAAAATAAAGTCTGACACTGTTTCCACTGTTTCCCCATCTATTTGCCATGAAGTGATGGGACCAGATGACATGATCTTAGTTTTCTGAATGTTGAGCTTTAAGCCAACTTTTTCACTCTGCTCTTTCACTTTCATCAAGAGGCTCTTTAGTTCTTCTTCGCTTTCTGCCACAAGGGTGGTGTCATCTGCATATCTGAGGTTATTGATATTTCTCCCGGCAGTCTTGATTCCATCTTGTGCTTTCTCCAGCCCAGCATTTCTCATGATGTACTCTGCATATAAGTTAAATAAGCAGGGTGACAATATACAGCCTTGACGTACTCCTTTTCCTATTTGGAACCAGTCTGTTGGTCCATGTCCAGTTCTAACTGTTGCTTCCTGACCTGCATACAGATTGCTCAAGAGGCAGGTCAGGTGGTCTGGTATACCCATCTCTTTCAGAATGTTCCACAGTCTGTTGTGATCCACACAGTCAAAGGTTTTAGCATAGTCAATAAAACAGAAATAGATGTTTTTCTGGAACTCTCTTGCTTTTTTGATGATCCAACAAATGTTGGCAGTTTGATCTCTGGTTCCTCTGCCTTTTCTAAAACCAGCTTAAACATCTGGAAGTTCAGGTTCATGTATTGCTGAAGCCTGGCTTGGAGCATTTAGAGCATTACTTTACTAGCTTGTGAGATGAGTGCAATTGTGCAGTAGTTTGAGCATTATTTGAGATTGCCTTTCTTTGGGATTGGAATGAAAACTGACCTTTTCCAGTCCTGTGGCCACTGCTGAGTTTTCCAAATTTGCTGGCATATTGAGTGCAGCACTTTCACAGCATCATCTTTTAGGGTTTGAAATACCTTGCCTGGAATTCCATCATTTCCGCTAGCTTTGTTTGTAGTGATGCTTCCTAAGGCCTACTTGACTTCACATTCCAGGAAGTCTGGCTCTAGGTGAGTGATCACACCATCGTGATTATCTGGGTCATGAAGATCTTTTGTACAGTTCTTCTGTGTATTCTTGCAATCTCTTCTTAATATCTTCTGCTTCTGTTAGGTCCATACCATTTCCGTCCTTTATTGAGTCTGTCTTTGCATGAAATGTTCCCTTGGTATCTCTAATTTTCTTGAAGAGATCTCTCATCTTTCCCATTCTATTGTTTTTCCTCTATTACTTTGCACTAATCATGGAGGAAGGCTTTCTTATCTCTCCTTCCTATTCTTTGGGACTCTGCCTTCAAATGGGTATAGTTTTCCTTTTCTCCTTTGCTTTTCACTACTCTTCTTTTCACAGCTTCTTTTTAAGGCCTCCTCAGATAGCCATTTTGCTCTTTTGCATGTTTTGAATGTGCTAGGGATAAGTGGTTAAAACTAGCGAGAGGAATTGGGATATTTAGCAGAAATTATTTTGAAGAGTCTTGTTTGTTTTGCAGTTTTAGATGGAGCACTAAATGAAGATCTTACTGAGATGGTGACATTTGAGCAATGAACTGGAAATTGTGAGGGAGGAAGCCACAAGGATACCTGGGGGAAGAATCTTTCAGGCCAAGGGAAGAGCAGAAGCAAAAGCTCTGGTGGAGGGTGAAAATTGTAACACACTATGTAAATAGAAGCTAATGGTGTTATTGGAGAGTTAGGTAAAAATAAATCGCTATTCAGCAAACTCTTTCAATTTAGAGAACATAGAAAAAGAAAATAATTTAACATCTACTAAACTCATGACATTGTTCCTTTGCTCACTCTCTGCATACATATCTTAGCCCTCAACATGAAACACAAGTATCCAAATTACATAAAGAAAATGAAGTTTCTAAGTAAACTTGGTAGTGAGATTGTTATCACAGCAAAGTTCAGGCTGATATTGATACAAGGGTACAGAGAGAGACAAGAATTGTGCAGGCTACAGTAGGACTAGTTGACGAAGATAAGGTTTCTTTCCCAAGTTAAAAAAAAATGAACTGAGTTTCAACTTTTAGAAATATATGAAGTAATTTTATTCTGAAATATCCGAAGTAATTTTATTCTGAAATATTCTTGAATATAGATATAGAACTGAAAGGTGGATTTCATATCAATGCAAAACAAAGAAACAAAACAAGGACTGCGTAACAATCAAAGCAGCCCAATACCCGCTTGAGGAAACAGACTGCCAGAGATGCTGCAGAACAGATGTTGGTGCCATGGCTTGAGAAGAAATCCCCCTTTTCTGTAAAATTCAGAGCTATCTGACTAGCCCATCCTCCTTAGCAGTTACTCATGGTCTCCTATCTCCTGCCTTTAGGAGTGGTGTGGTTAAAATCCACCAATATCCAGGCCATGTTGCCAGGGCTGGTGGGTCTGTTTTCGTTTGAGTAGTCTGTTTAACCCATGGTTCTCATCATCAGGTGTCTTGTTACTGAAAAAAATAAAGTATTGTAGTTGTCTCATTTTAGGCAGTTATTAGTGTGTAGACTTAACAGTTACATCAAAGACAGATATTAGGGAATGAAGATTAGCAGGGTTAATAGTGGCAAAGATTCCCAAATATATGCATTTTTTAAGCACATTTATAACTTCACTGAGATTCTTCCTGACAAATTTCTAATAAATAAAAGATGTGGATACCTTCAGCGTATGTTAATAGTACAAACTAGATGTTTTTCCTATTACAAGAGAAACTGAAAATCCCTTTTGTGTGAATTCTGTCCTCTTGCTTGCTTTAGATGGAGGTGTGATTATGATGGTCTAAACAACAGCATTTGCTAGTTGCTTAAGCTGATTTAGAACCAATTTTTATTAAGACCCTACCAATCAAATAATCATTCACTTACTCATTTCCTGCACAAGCTAGAGAAAAATTCAACTATCTGTCCACAAATGTTAGGTTTATCCTGCCCCTTGACCACATTTTCATACATTAGGTTTTCAAGTAGATACCAGCCTTGTATGAATACATGGTAGCCCTCAATCAACGTAAAACAACAATATCTGCACACCTCTTAGGGAGCTCTATGATATTAGAAGTTTTTCATTACTTTCCTCGCATTCTCTCTTCCATTCAGCAAAGCCTACCCTATGGGTGTATTTTTTTCCCCTCGAAACGTCTTTATGCCATATCCTTCTATTCTCAGACTAAAATTCATCTGTGTTTATTCCTCAAGCTCTTGCACTTATATATTTTATTACAACTTCTTCATACCCTTTCCCATTCCCAAACCTAATCCTTTTCTTCTTTACCCTGAGGGCCTCTGCCAATATAACTTCAGGTGAGGCAAATGAAAATAGTAGCTTTTGCCTCAGGCTTCAGGCTTCCTCCACTAAAATTAAAACATAAAAACATTACATGGATATTAATATTATATTCCCTGCCCTGTAAACCTTTTATAACATTCCATGGTCTGTCAGTCAACAACATTTATTGAGTGTCCACTCTGAAAAGTTTAGTTGGTGCCCTTCTGAGAAGAGACAAAGGAAGAAAGGGCATTGCTTTTTTTTTTTAACTAGTAAAAGTTCCACTTTGTTCTTCATTTCCCTCTGCTTGTAATTCCTCTATTCCAGCACCTACTTCCAACCACTGGAGCAACACTTGCAATGTTTTATTCTTCTCGGGCACCCATTCTCTTGGTTTCCCAGAGAACTCTTCAGAACATTTATAAATTGTCCAATCCATAATCAGCTATTATACACTTCATTAGATCCAGAAAAAAAGGTCATAAAAGAGGCAGTGACCTAAAACCTGTAAACTCCATTGATGTGCTAGGAATTACTGTAGATACTTCACATTCCATGTGTCATTTATTCCTTCAGAAGAGGAGGGATGTGCAAGACAGCAAATGGTCCCATCTTACAGAGGTTATGAGTCAGGATCAGAAACGCTAAGTAACTTGCCTGGGGCTTCTAAAAGTGACAGAGGGGAGAGCAAACTCAGAGCTGGCTGATTTGGCAAAGCTTCCGCAGGAAACAAATACATTGCAACTGGGCCAAAGAAAACTTCACACCTCTCTAGGAAGATTCTGAGTGCCGATTAAGAAACTCAGAGCCTGAGGTGGACCACTGCACTTACAGCCTGTGCTTACTGCTACATCACACTCTAAATAGCAGCAGAAGTTACCAGGCTACAGAAAAAAAGAGGTTAGGCTTAGATACGGAAAGAACACGGAAAATCAAAATGGAATCTAAGTTAGCAAGGGCTTGAGGAACAATGCAGGTGGATTTCAGCAGAATAATAGAAGGATTTCCTGGGAAGGACCCAGCCCATTTTTGAGGTGGATGTTCTTGGGCAGGGTGTTGGGAGTAGTTGGGAGCAGTGATAATAGCTGTGATAACACTATCCTTGAGGGCAGGTCTTCTTTCCTACTGGAGGCTCCCCTTTCATTGCCAATCTGGATGCTTCAAGGTTCAAGGCAATAGCCACAACTACAAATGGCTTCATGAGAGTTAAGAGGGTCAAAATCTTTGGTGTTCGGTGTTTCTGTTATTAACCTAATCTCAAGGCACCACTGTAGCAACAACTAGCTATACCACTCAAAGCCCAGATGGGCCAAGGCAAAGTCACACATAGGGACTTCATGACATAAGGAATTGGGCATCAAAACAGACTAAGTGATTGGGGAAAATGCTCACACAGCAACTCAAAAAGGAGAGATTATCTCTCAAAGTCAACACTCAAACCCTCTACTTCTGCATTTATAAAATGTAGGGGGGGGGGTGGATCCACCTAAATGCTAATAGGGACAGGCTGGTCACATGTGTGAGCAGCAGTAGGAAATAGTAGGACCTTTAGAAAACGGCTGTTAAGTGCCTCATCTAAAAAGCCGAGCCACTCTCCAGTGAAGACAATTGCTGACAAGCGAGAACAGATGTCCCATATTGCCAGATTTTCTCATCTTTCAAGACAATCTGGAAATACAGAACTGATGTATATTCACTGGAGTTTTTAATTTGGCAATTAATAAGACATTTGTTGGGGGGGTGAGGGTGAGGGGGCTTCCCTGGTGGCGTAGCTGGTAAAGAACTGTCTGCAATGAGGGAGACCCGGGTTTGATCCCTGGGTCAGGAAGATCCCCTGAAGAAGAGAATGGCTACGCACTCCAGTATTCTCAAGTAGAGAATCCCATAAACAGAGGAGCCTGATGGTCTACAGTCCATGGGGTTGCAAAGAGTCAGGCATGACTGTTTGGCTAACACAAGACATTTTTATTGGTCAAAGCTGAGCTGGGCACTGTTCCATCTGACCCACAGGCCACAAACTGGGGTCCTCATCAAAGTTCTCCTTCATCCTGAATCTTCTTGCTCTTATTTTCCTTGTTCTCAATTCAAGGTGTTCCATCCACTAAGGTAAGTGTGAGCCTTCACGACCTCTGTAAAGCCCAAGCGGCCATGCCAGTCCTCTGATGTACCCTCTCCCCTTTCCTTGCATCTCATACACTCTCTTCCCTCCCATGATTTGAAAGTTGCTCAATTCAATTTATTGGTAGAAAAAGGTCTGCCACCCCTTTTTCAGGGTGTCGCTTAAGCTCCACCAAATCCAAACACAGAATCACCAGTATCATAAGCAAACCTTTACTAGGTGCCTTTTACCAAGCTAACTCTCACATACATATCCTACAATCCAGTTTACGTTCCCATGTAGGTAGTGTTATAAGTGACTGTCAGCACTGTTATCTGGGTCAGACTCCTCAGATTTGAATCCCAATTCCTCCACTTACTAGCTGTGTGACTTTAAACAAATCAATCAACTTTTCTGGGCCTCCATGGCCCCAACTGTAAAAAGGTAATTACAATCATATCTACACCAAAAGTAGGTTATAAGAATTAAAAGAGTTATTACATATACAGACCCTTCAAAATGATGCCTGTCATATTACATGCATTTGCTGGTGTTATAAATGCAAAAGAACTAAGTGGCATAATTAGTACAGGTATCACCAAACTGGGATGCTGGTGAACAGAGATGGAGAATTAGAAGACAGAACAAGGCTCTGAGCTGTCTCACCAAATCTCACTGCTACCCTCCCTCCATCAGCCACACCTCCCCACAAGGTCATAGAAAGAAATGCACAAAGGACCAAGCAAGGTAGCACCATGTTACTAGCTGGGCTGCAGCCAGCGGGCCACTGAGGCTGAGGCGGGCCTGGCCTGAGGCTCAGGCTGGGCTTCCAGGGTCCCGTGTTGAACTCTGGAGAACTAGACTGGAGTGCAGAGAGAAATCCTGTGGCCCAGCCTCTATAGCTACAAGTTGTCTAGAAATAAAATATAGCAAAGACAGCTATGCCTTCTTTTCCCCAAAACCAAAACTTATAACACAGTCCCAGTTGGAGAGAGACGGGGCTCAAAATCCATCCCACTACACACACACACACACACACACACACACACACACACATCCTTCTAGAGGCTGCAGGTGAACAAGAGGGCTGTGGTTTCCATTGCACAGAGGGAAATTGGTATTTGCAACCATGTCTGGTCTCTTCTGGATGGATAGCAGTTTCTGGAAGGCTTTTGGGATAAGGGAAGGGAGAGAAACCTGTATGACATGTCCCCAGGTTTCTAGACCAAAGAAACCACTTCTAAGGGAAATGTAAAAGCGGTCCCTCCCCTAGAGTTGTGGACACTTCACTGGCCTGGCACTCGGCCATCCCTATCTCTTCCTCCCTGGAAACTGAGTGACTACCTGGACCCTGACCCATCTTGGTGAGAAGGAAAGAAGGGAGGGAGGAGGCAGAGAGAGGAACCTTTAGGTCCTGCCAGAGGCCAAGGGTAAACAATGAATGCAGGAGTGACCCTGACATCTCTGTGGTCTTCAAGTTCCCCCGTGTGTGAAGTGAGGACCATACTAGTGGTTAGTTCCTCCTCGCTCTCATGCTCCATAAGCTCTAAGGCCATGAGCTCAAGCATAAAAGCCATATGACTGTAACCCTGGTCCTTAAAAGAAGCCCACAAGCTGAGTCACTGCACTTCGTCCACCTAATTTTACGCCTCACTCCCTTTCAAGAAGTGCCTTCACTGTACTCCGCTCATGTTCCTTGAAGAACTTCAAGCACCCACACGGGGAGCTTTAGGATGTGGAACTCTGAGTCAAGCGGAAAATCGCTTCTGAAAACGAGTTCTCTGGGTCCCGAGGAGGAGGGCATGGCACTGGTCAAGGGTGCAGGGACTTTAGGTGCTTCTGACCTGCTGAATCAATTACCACTTGTTCTGTGATGCTTCATGCTTATTCTCAACTCAGATTCCACCCAGACATTTCAGAGTTAGCAGAGCATGTAAAGGGGGGTGTTTTTCACCTGCTCGGACATTTTCCAGATGCTTTTTATAATTGGATAACTTAAACACAGCTTTGTTTTAAGCCTTCCAACATGCTGTGATATTGATGGGAAAAGGAAGTTGACAAGAATGGGAGCTGTTTCCCTCATTTGGCTCATACATGAAAGGATGGGGAAGACCTGAGGCTTTTAGTTAGTTTACCAACATGAATATGGCCCCTAATGAAAGAAGCTGCTCAAAGCATCGCGCGTGCACACACACACACACACACATACACACACAATGGCTTCATGTGGGACATAAAAAGGACAGAATCACCAATTCAGATTCTATGGTACAGCCTCAGTGGTTTCCAACACAAGGACAGTTTTAGGTTATGCAAAATTTTTCTTTGCAATGGAAAAAAAAATTGAGAGCTGGCTGTAATTTCTGATACACCATATTGCAAGGCTGTTATTCAGAAAACTAAACATATGTATATATAATTTTTCAAACAAAGATGTTGTTGTTGTTGTTTTAAGTGTAAAGCCCACAGCAGTTTCATTTGTTATAAACATTGGGCCTAATCCAGAGTGGGGGGAAAATTACTTTTTCTGCCACAGGAAGTCTAACTTCCTTGAGCTCTGGAACATGCCTATTTTCAAAATTACAGTCTCTCTCCCTTTGGACCCCAGGGAAATATGAGAATGGGGAACTGGCTTTGGATCTTTTCTCACAAAAATTACAACATTTTAGAGAGCAAGGAAAGATTCTGGAATAATCCTTAGAATCAACTCACTTTTCTCCTTCCACTTAAGGACCAAAAAGAGGAGAAAATAAAGTGGGATGGATGTCAGAAGAAGGGTATAAAATGCTATTATTTATTGTTGCTAGTAAATAACACTTACTGCATACTTACTGCATGCCAGTCCTAATCTGGGCACCTTTATGCATGTTCACTCATTCAATCCATACAACAAACTTCTGAAGCAAATGCTACTATTATACCCATTTTACAGATGAGGAAATTGAAAAACAGAGATGCTAATTTTCTTAGTAAGGGAAGAAGCTAGAAGGCAAACTGGAGCAATATGTCTGCACATTTTTAAACACTACAGTTTTAAATCAGGTACCCATTACATGCAATGCTAAGATTTCACTGGGTGCTTTAAATTTACCATGTCATTTAATCTTCAGAGCACTGCAGAGTTCCACACACCCAATTTCTAGATGAGACAGATCAAAAGACTAAGTAACTAGACAAAGAGTAAGCAACAGAACCAGGATTTGAACCCAGGCCTGACATATTTCGAAGTTTATGTGAAGTGTTATGTCAAGTACCCTGGGCTTGGAACTAAGAATTCATGGAAAACATAAGACATGGTCCCTGAGTGCCCAAAGATTACACCCTATCTAGAGAGGAAGACTGGCAACCCACTCCAATACTCTTGCCTGGAAAGTCCCATGGTCAGAGGAGCCTGGTAGGCTGCAGTCCATGGGGTCGCTAAGAATCAGACATGACTGAGCGACTTCACTTTCACTTTTCACTTTTATGCATTTGAGAATGAAATGGCAATCCACTCCAGTGTTCTTGCCTGGAGAATCCCAAGGATGGGGGAACCTGGTGGGCTGCTGTCTATGGGGTCGCACAGAGTCGGACACGACTGAAGCGACTTAGCAGCAGCAGCAGCAGAGAGGAAGACAGATAAGGAAAGATGTTACAGTACAGTGTTATCATTGCAAAGGGCCCCTGTCTGTAACCACTTGACTCAGAACTCAGAGTTTAACAATAGCATCTTAATTCATCTTTATAATTGTTCCATTCAACGTATATCCTGGGTTAGAACAGATCTGTCATGTTTATTCGGATGTTCTTCTAAAGTGTAGAAGCAATTTCAGACAATCTGTGATGCACTTGGGGACAAAAAGGAATGGAGCACAAATTCTATTCCCATACTTTCCCAACAAAGCAAGTTTAGCTTGAGTTTTTCAAAATAAACTCAGTAGTGTTGAGAGATTAGAAGAGTTACAAAGAACTCCAAGACAGCATTGAAGAGTGAAAGAAATAATGGGAGGAGAGGAAACAGGGAGTCCTACCAACATGGTCCTTGGGACCAGATATTTCATTATGTTTCTAAATTTGGTCCTGGAAGCATAAGCAGAATTAAGAATACATATTCTGTCTGTGTGGATGAACACTGGTCCCTCTGACTTCAAGGTGTGAGTCAGAGGGTGAAAAGGGAGTGGAAAACTTACATATCTGCTTGGATGATGGATGGTGGGGGAAAAGTCCCATTTTTCACAAATTATGGGCCCTTTTTTACTGCTAGTAACGCACAGAAGATTAAAGTGAAGTCTATATTTCACAAATGGGAAGACCAAGTGATTTAAAACCATTGTTATAATGACCTACTTTGGAGTGAAAAATCAATTTCTTTTACAGCAAGTATCTGTTAATTTAAGGAGAGAGGGAGGCAGGAAGTGCATGGACTGAGCAATAGAGAAAAGGAGAAAAAGGGGAGAGAAAAAAATAGCTTAGGAAGTGGAATAGGGCTTCTCTTGCTCTGTTTTCCTATACTGAGCAGTTTAGAGGGCATTTTGCACAGAGAAAAGAGGACAAATTTCAGACTCCCATGTTTAGTCATGGCTCTGCCCCTTAGGTGATGTATTCGTTTCCTGTTGCTGCTGTAACAAATTAACACAAATTTAAAGAATTAAAGCAACACAGATGTACTATCTTACGGTCCTGTGGGTGTGGAGTCCAACACCAGTCTCAGAGGCCTAATAGAGCTGCATCCCCTCTGGAAGCTCTAGGAAAGAAGCCACCCTACATCTCATGACTCATGACGCCCCTCCATCAATAAAGCCAGCAATGACCAGTGGTGTCTTTCATATTACATAATTTTGACCCTGTCCCGTTTCAGGGATGTTCATGACTACCCTAGACTGACCTAGATAATCCAGGGTCACCCCCCCTTTCCTTCTGTCTGCTGCTTAGTAACCTTCATTCCATCTGCAAACCTAATTCCCTTTTGCCAAGTTATCTAACAAATCCACAGGTCCTAGGGCTTAGGACGCAGACATCTTTGGGATTGGGGGAGAGGCATTATTCTGCCTATGAGAGGTGCCCGTCCTTGACAATGTAGCTGCAAACCTATTTCCTCATCTATCAAATGGGAATTTTTTAAAAATGCCTCATAGAACATCTGCAAAAATTCAATGATAATCCATCTGTAACACATCAGTGAGGGGGTGGGAGGGCTGTCAGTAACTAGTACCTGTCACAGCAATATCTATAAACCCTTTCCTAACAACCCAAGAAGTCATTTAGCAGTGTAAGTGAACAACTCTATTTTATGCTTTTTTTCCCTCCTTTTTCATCATATCAAGCTCTTGAGTATTTCTGACAAGCCATCGTCAGCATAATGACATCCACATGCCCCCACAACTGGGCACAGGCCTGGGAGGAAACAGCAAATCCATTTCCCCTTAAGCCAAGGGGCTTCTTCCACCTTTGCTTTCTACACAGAACACTGCATGGAGTCAAGGGGAGCTGAGAAAATGGAAGAGAATTTCTTAAGGGATCTGGCTTCTCTTGTCACATGAGACACAATGAGATCTCCCTGGTAGGAACCCCTTCACCTATCAGCAGGTCTGACACCCACAGGTGACCTGCCAGGATGAACGGCAGTGTCTTACGTTGGAAATATGGAAAATTCTAAATTGCAGGGGAGAAAAATAATAGAGTTACCAAACACAGGCAACTTTCTCCTTGCAGTACTACAGTGAAGTGGCTCAGATATTGCCTAATTGTCATCCAAACAACCCACCCGAGCAAGCCCCACTAGGGTGGAGCTCAGCATTGCTGAAGTTCTGCCAGGTGCCCACCAACTAACTAGATCCTTCATTTCACTTCAAAGGGTCCTGCCAGAAATTCAAGGGAATTGCTCCAAGGAGCGAGGCAGCTGCAAGATTCAGTCAAAGATAAACAGCTTTTGGAGATTCAGCCAAACCACAACTCATCAGAGATCCGAAGTGAGGTGTTTCTCTCTGGTTCCTGTGAAGCTGGTGACCTCTAACAAGCACTTCCAGGTCAAATCATTTCTGCTCACCAAAAGCATCAATTCTAGGACTAATCACTAGTACACAAGAGCCCAGAACTCTAGGGATCTTAACTCCCCATGGCTGTGCTGACAGGGAAGACCTTGTCCCATTGGCTCCAACCACTCAGCCTTTTGGTACAGGGGCGGCGGCCTTCCCATCAAATCACTTCACTTTTTGTTGGGTGAGAATGAGTGTTTCAGTCATCTGATGAAATGTAACAGACCTGGAACTCAAACTACATCTTCTTATTTTGTAGCTTTTTCCCACCATGCCAGGATGCCCATTCAAATTAAAGAGGAGGAGGAAAGGGAAGGAAGAGGAGGATGAGGAGGAAGAGGAAAGGAAAAAAAGAGAGGGGGATACTGGGGAGAAGAAGAGGAAGAAGCAGGAGCAGCAGTAGCAACTGCTGCCCAGACGAGAACGTGCCCCAGCCGGTATAATACATAGAGCAACAGGGGTGCTGCTCATAAATAATTGGTGCCATTCACCTTTGACAGGATTAAAACATTGCATGTTTCCATAACCCACTGATAGCCTATTCTCTTAGAGAAAACAAATTCTCCAAAATCATCTGCACCCTGTCCCTGCCCTCTTACCTATTCTGGAAGGTTCAGGGAGTAGGAGCGTTCCATGGCAACTGCAGCTAGCATCCTGGGAGTCTGAGAACTTCTCAGAGTGGCTAGAGCAGTCATGGGTGAAGGCAGAGGCCTCAAGGCACACCCACACATACACACCCTCACACACACACCCTCACACACACACACACCCTCAGGCAGCTGAGGTTACACCCAGAAAAGTGAGAGCAAAGATTCCAGGGCAAGAGGAGTGTTGGCCAACCAGCTGTGCATCAGTGGCTATCTCCCTCTGACGCATGCGTGGAAGGATGAGCAGACAGAAAACCGCGTACTGTCACAATGGCACAACTCTATGCAATCACTGAGACTGCTGATGGAGCTTCAAAAAGAAAGCACACACAGTCCTGTAAAATATGACCTAACACTGCCTTATGAATGTTTGTACTCCTCTGCGATCTGTCACAGTGAGGATTCCATCACAATTAGTATCCATCATCAGGAACACCATAGGCATTCCGTTGGGGGAACCCAGTACCCAGGGAATTCACAGCCTCCACTCCCAGAGGTGACTCCCCCGACCCCCTGCAAGCTATCAACTGGGAGCTCACTCAGGAACAACCGACTAATGAAGCAGGCACTTAGTGGTGCCTGCCTGCTAGAGGGTGGGGGTGGACAGGACACTATTTTCCAGTTTGTCCGGGAATTCATTTGTATCGTACACGCAAAGCTGGGAATACAGGGCCAGCCCTCAGCAAATTTCTACTAACTAAGCAAAGTCTTGCCTTCCTCTGTATGCCACTCTCACACATGAGAGGCCCTGGTAAGGTCCCAGGCCTCAATTTCCCTATGCAGCTTCCACTTCTTCCATCCATGAAATTGACATCATTAAGAAGTTCTGAACTGAGACCCCAAAACTTCCATCACATCCTTCCCTAGCCTATCAGTATAAGGGTGGAAGAGGAACAGAGAGAAAAATTAAACAAGAGAGGGGAAAGAAGAAAGGGAGAGAAGACGAAAAAGACCTCCTTACCTATTATCTCATTCATCCTTGCAACAACCCCAACAAGAGGTTTATTTAATCTCCTTTGACAAATAGGGAGGAAAAAAAAGACTCAGATAACTTGATTTGTCTCTCATGAGATAATTTTATACTTTCCTTATTTTCTCAGAAAGTCAACTAAAGCTAAGGATGATAGGCTTCAATCACCCCCCACATTCTCAAAAGGAGTAGATGGAACCATCTCTGCAGCTCTTGCTCAGTAGTGGAGCCCACCACACATTTCAGCCTGTGTACTTAGAGCTGGAAGCTGGCCAAGAAGCAGAACAGGTCAGAGAGTCACCAGCCTGACCAGGAGGTCTGCAGGATAGGGAGCTGGAGGGCCCCATCCTGAGCTGGAGGCAGGAGAGCCAAAGAAACTCATCAGCCCACCCTGGTGCAGCCACACCAGTGGGGTGCAACTCGAGAGAGCTAGCGAGACCTGGCATTTGTTCCCTGGTATCTGGAGCTTAACAAACCATGATGTGGTTCCTCTCAAAGTCAGAAACGCAGAGCACTGTGAAGGTGGTGGGGTTTCAGCTTGTTCTCCCAGCACATCATGACAAAGATGTGTGGGCCTCCCATCAGTCCAGTGCAGGCTGCGAAGGGGACCTGGCCTTTCCTGTCTGGAAAGGTAAAAAGACTCCAAAAACCAAACGGCTAAGGGCCAAGGTCGTCCACCACAGACAGGACTTGAGGGAGGATTTAGGAGAACACCACCAGAACACTATGCACTGCAGGGGTCCCCATGAGATGCCTCTGAAGGCTCTGTGCATGGCATGGAGGACAAGATAGGTGCCACAGAAGCCAAGGGAAAATGACAAACTGTTCCAGCCAGGTAGAGACTTTGGTGTCTTTTCTTTCACCCTTGCTCCCTAGCCCAACTCTGGAGGACCCAAATGACAGGGAGGAATAAGGAACAAAGCAGAGGGATGGGGCTTTCCTGGTAGCACAGTGGCTAAGAACCCACCCGCCAATGTGGGCTCAATCCCTGAGTTGGGCAAATCCCCTAGAGCAGGACATGGCAACCCACTCTATTATTCTCGCTGGGGCAATCCCATGAACAGAGGAGCCTGGCAGGCTACAGCCCATGGTGGCACAGACAGTCAGACATGACTGAGTGAGCATACAGAGAAGTACATAGGATTCCGTAGTGCAGATCAGTCCACTTCCATATAATTTTTCCCACTACTGGGTCAAAGCTGGTGAGCTGAGCACACCTTGGCTGACCAGCTTAGCAAGAGTCACAAAGAAGTACAGCTGATCCTTCAACAACACAGGGGTTGGGGACACCACCCTTGACTTCTACAGATGAAAATCTGAATGTAACTTTACAGTCAGCCCTTCATAGCTAAGATTCCTCATCCTTGAACTCAACCAGTCATGGATGATATAGCAGTAGAGTAGGTAGGTAGTGGAAAAAAATCTGCAAATAAGGGGACTCACACCGTTTAAACCTATGTACTCAAGGGTCAACTGCGCTCAGACTCCTCCCTTAACCAAACTTAACTTAGACTCCTCCTAGCCCTCTGGATGAGGCTGAGACCTTGGGCTACTTTTAGCAAGAATTCTGCCACATCAGTTTAGTGAGTATCCTCCACCCACATCGGACCAAATTCTTCATCCCACACCCTTGATATCTAAATCCCTAACCTGCCTTTAGCAAGAGTCCTGTTAGTCCAGTTCAGCAAGAAACACCCAACTGTTAGCATAGTTATTTTCCAAGTACTGACCCCCTCACTCTAGCTATAAATAGCCACCTGCCTTTGTATTTTGAAGTTCTCTCTCTCTCTTCAATTGTAACAGTCCTGAATAAAATCTGTCTTGCCATTACAACTGTCCAGTACATAATTTCTCTTTCATGATAACAACCCCAATAGCCGTCGGACTTAAATAATGCTGAATGGCAAGGAGAACAGCTACCTCTGTGCTGTGTGTCCATGGTTTTGCTCAGCCTGTTTTCGTTCACTGTTGCCAAGCACATACTGAATTTTCTCATCCTTTTCAGTTGTTTTATTAAAGAGAAGAAAGAATGCTTGAAAAACAAAATTTTCAAAATGAAGGAAATATTACAGAAAAAGCTGAGGGGGAAGGACCAATTAGAACATTTGACAAAGAAAGGCCCTGCATTAAAGGCTAGTGAGGAAGGGGAGAGCAGGGACAGGGAGAAGAGAGAGGAAGGTTTCACTAAGTCAGACTTATGGACTAAATGTTATAGCTTTATAAATTCCCAGGAGTACAAAAAAGATCTCAGTATATATAATGCTTTTAAAAGTCACAGAAGGAAAACGGAAATGAATTCAACTCACTTGCTTTTGGGGCTGTCTTTAAGAAAAAAATAAAGGCAGATAAATGCTGCTAAAAGAGCTCTTTGCAATGTTTCAAAATGAATAAATAAAACCTTCCCTGCCAACTTTTTTTTATTATTATGTCTGTCTCTGACTTTTTAAATGCTTTCCTTAAAAATGTTTTCATGCTTCCTTTTCCCTGAACATTTTATAGTTCACCTTCTTAAATTTCACTGGAGACCTGCAAATCAAGTTGCATCTTGCTGATTTGATAGCTGCTTTTACGCAGCCCAGCGGAAGGCAATGCCTTGGCATCACTCTTGCTGGGAAGAGAGTTTATTAGCAAGCCCTCCTCTGCTTGGCTGGCAGAAGGACGTGCCAGGAAGGCCAGACTAGGCTAGGCCTAGCCCAGGGGCCAGCCGGCAGGTGTCTGGATCAGGCGGATCAGGCTCCTCAGCGGTGACCTTCAGTCTCATAGCAACAACAAAGGAAATCACCACTTTCTCCAAACATCATTAGAGACCCTTGCTTCCCACCCTGGTTGGGAGAGGGGAAGGGAAAGTGGGCAGAGGCAAGAAGAAAAATCCTTGTTTTGCAATCCCAGTAATTAGTCCTAGAGGGTCTCTCCAACTGCTTCTCCTGGCAGGAAGGCCTAGGAAAGGAAAGTCACCAGACTTGCTACACAGGCCACCGCAGAGCCGGCTCTCTACTTGAAATTCAAATGAGAGCTGCTCTGACCTTTCCTGTCACATATTTTATTTCAGAGACAGTTTACAAGGCCTTTCCACCATGCAGGTCATGTTTTAGTTTAAACAGAAATCCTCTCGTAGGTGTTAGATGCGCGTTAATGATTACACTGAAATCATTCTAATTAGGCTCTGTTGTTACACGCTGCCCTTTGGGGGCTACTGCTGTTGTCACATAAAGTATTTTGTAGAAAAATAATTGGTCTGAAATCCCTTCCTCCCTCTCTAACATACCCATCTTTCACTCCCTCTTTGTTTTTTTTTTTTTTGTTTTTTTCCCTAAAATAATTATTGATCTTGCAGCCCTTGATCAGGAAGGTCATTCACCTCTCAGTCCTTATGAACCTTCTAGGTGTCAGGACTGGCAACAGCACCCAGGAGAGAGGTAACTGTGGCCCATCCTTTGCCAGTTCAGGCTTGCATTACAGTATCAGAGGGGAAGTGAGAATGAGGTTTCCATTAGGGCTCTTCCAAAACATCCTTAATTTTTTGTTGTTGCTGTTCTGGATATTTGCAGGGCAGGTGGGTAGAGGATGAAAGTTTTGTCATCCTCCTGGGCTGTGCACGGTGCAGAGAATGGTTAAGTGGGAGATGGTGGCCCTGCTTTCTCTGTAGGGTTTATTCATCATTTACATACATACACCATGCCCAGTTCAGTCTCCAGCAGTTTTCAATCTTGATACTGCTAGAATAGCCAATATTGAGATGTTTTTTTTTCCTTCTCTCAATTTCGTTCCTTCTCAACCACCTGGAATAACTGACCCAGCTGCCTTATTGAAGAAGCTCTTAGCAATTTCAGTTCAGTTTAGTTCAGTCACTCAGTCGTGTCCAATTCTTTGCAACCCCATGAACTGCAGCACACCAGGCCTCCCTGTCCATCACCAAATCCCGGAGTCCACCCAAACCCATGTCCATTGAGTTGGTGATGCCATCCAACCATCTCATCCTCTATCATCCCCTTCTCCTCCTGCCCTCAATCATTCCCAGCATCAGGGTCTTTTCAAGTGAGTTAACTCTTCGCATGAGGTAGCCAAAGTATTGGAGTTTCAGCTTCAGCTTCAGTCCTTCCAATGAACATCCAGGATTGATCTCCTTTAGGATGGACTGTTTGGGTCTCCGGGCAGTCCAAGGGACTCTCAAGAGTCTTCTCCAACACCATAATTCAAAAGCATCAATTCTTTGGTGCTCAGCTTTCTTCACCATCCAGCTCTCACATCCATACATGACCACTGGAAAAACCATAGCCTTGACCAGACGGACCTTTGTTGGCAAAGTAATGTCTCTGCTCTTTAATATGCTGTCTAGGTTGGTCATAACTTTCCTTCCAAGGAGTAAGCATCTTTTAATTTCATGGCTGCAATCACCATCTGCAGTGATTTTGGAGCCCAGAAAAATAAAGTTGGCCACTGCTTCCCCATCTATTTGCCATGAAGTGATGGCACCAGATGCCATGATCTTAGTTTTCTGAATGTTGAGCTTTAAGCCAACTTTTTCACTCTCCTCTTTCACTTTCATCAAAAGACCTTTTAGTTCTTCACTTTCTGCCATAAGGGTGGTGTCATCTGCATATCTGAGGTTATTGATATTTCTCCGGGAAATCTTGATTCCAGCTTGTGCTTCCTTCAGCCCGGCATTTCTCATGATGTACTCTGCATATAAGTTAAATAAGCAGGGTGACAATATACAGCCTTGACGTACTCCTTTTCCTATTTGTAACCAGTCTATTGTTCCATGTCCAGTTCTAACTGTTGCTTCCTGACCTGCATACAGGTTTCTTAAGAAGCAGGTCAGGTGGTCTGGTACTCCCATCTCTTACAGAATTTTCCAGTTTATTGTGATCCACACAGTCAAAGACTTTGGCATAGTCAATAAGTATATTGACTATATAAATATATAATCATCCAGAAATAGATGTTTTTCTGGAACTCTCTTGCTTTTCCAGTGATACAGTGGAAGTTGGCAATTTGATCTCTGGTTCCCCTGCCTTTTCTTAAACCAGTTTGAACATCTGGAAGTGCACAGTTTGAGTATTATCAATTTAAGGGGATATGTTTAATGCTGGAAGAAAACTAAACCAAGTTGAGGGACATAAGAACAGCTTCGGGGCCACAGCTAATAGGGTCTGTTCTAGAGAATGGACAACACTGCGGAAGATAAAATGGACCATCACTTGGAGAAAAAAAAAATCCTTTTTTTCTGAATCTCTGACAGTTAATAGATCAGCTGAAGAATTCAGAGGAGCAGAGGTTTCAATGAGGGCAGAAAGAGTCCAAGTAGGTAGAGTGTGCTAACCTAATATAAAAGGAGGCTGAGAGGGCACTTAATACCCTTGCCTATAACTGAGTTGACAAACCTTCTGAAGGTGGCTTTCAATCTTAAAAAAATAATAATAATAATAATTATCTGAGGCCAACCTCTCCCAGCTACTTTAAATCTATATCCAGTATCATCAGAGAACTCAGGGAAAAAAAATTTTAAATGATGTTTTTACAGCAAAAAGCTGTTTCAGGCACAGCGGCAAAAATGTTCTCATTCTAATAACAAAAATAGTGGTAAAGAATCAAAATTATAACAAGCACAACTATTGTTAACCTATCTTTAAAATTCAGTATCTCTAGAATTTGTTGTCTGGTCCAATCATCCTTGCTACTCAAAGTGTGGTCCATGGGCCAGCTGTGCTTTCTTCACCTGGAAAGGTGTCAAGAATGCTGAATCTCAGGCCCCATGTCAAACCACTGGTATGAGAATATGCATATCAGCAAAATCCCAGGCGGCTCACAGGCACACTGAGTCTGAGATGCTGGCTTTTCCACATGCCTACCGATCAGAATCACAAGATTTTCTTACTCTCCACATCAGCAAAGGACTCCCTGACTCAGACTCTACCATGGGAAGAGACACCAGGACTAACTCCTACCTCAGTTTCTCCAAGAAACTAAAAAGAATGAAACAGAGATGTTAATTGGATTTTCGAGGGGGGAAAAAGGCAGCGAGGAAAACTTCTCTTTCTTGAGAAATATGTCACAGTGTTTTGCTTTTATTTGCTTTTTGTCATGGGGGTGGTTTTTTTCAGAGAGCCTTGAATCCCTTCAAAGAGTCATAAAATCAGAATACCGTATTCAAGACCTCATGATCTTTTTATCTTCTCTCATGAGCTAATATGAGTTTTCAGCCCACAAAAACCCTTGCTTTTATGAATGAACATTCCACCAGTGAGGCTAAGAAGTCAATTAATGTTCTATGTGAGTGTGAGAGGACTAGTTTTTCACTGATTTGATTTGCTTGCACTTTGTTAGGATAAAGTTTTGGAGGTTTTTCCTGATGTGTTTTAGATAAAAAATATCTTCAGACACTATATATGGAGAACATATATTTATATATGTAGATAGATTAATAAGTAGATACAGATAAAGACACTTGCTCTCTCTTCTAAGCAAGTTTATTTCAAGACCCCCTACAAACCCTAGCTCTTCATGCCTGTCAAGGCTTCCAACAGCAGGGTGTGTTGGTAATACCTTTGTTACTGCCTAAACAAGACATCAATAATTAAATTCCCATTTATAAAGAGAGGAAATTATTCATGCCATCAGCACTCCCCATCAATAACAGGAGGAAACCTAACTATCTCATTACCCCATCATACTATGTGCAAACAGAACTGCCCGTTGTTGACAATACATATTTGATAAGTCAGGAAACAGGAAGGATAAACCAAGGATGCAGAGAAGCTGCTGAGCTTGCCAAGGACCTGGCCCTGGGGTTAGGGTTTGCCTCCCGCACCCTCCTCCAGATCAGTTTCTAGATTGGCCAGAAACCGACCACAGCTGAATGGAATGCAGGCTATCTGGCTGTTTGGGGACCACACAGCCTTTCTTTATTCATGTCTAAAAATAAAGTTTAACAAATCTTGTTTCCCCTTTTTCCTCCTTTGCTTTTTCAATCAATTTCTCGGTAAGTTTCTCAATGAACTTTTTTAAAGAAGCCTTCATATTTGAAACAGTCTACTCAAACTCAACATCCTAGCAGGATGTTTAGGGGGAAAGGCAGTGACTAATGAAGTCCATGCAGTGATCAATGATCAGGGATCTATAGACCCACCCTGGGCTTTTCCCACAGACCTGCAGGGGAGCCTTGGGGAAGCTGCTTCCTTTTTGTGTTGCAATTTCCTCAACCCTAATTCGAGACATTTGGAAGACCTGATTTCTGTTTCAGCTGTTAAAGATGAAAAGCTTCTTCTTGTGGTAAGCCTTTCTTCCCCAAGACAAAACATAGTCGGTCCCTCGACATCCACAGGGGATTGGTTCCAGGGTCCCTGTAGACACCACAGCTCAAGGCTGCTCAAGTCCCTCATATAAAATGGGGTAGCACCGTCAGCCCTTCTCCTCCCCGGGTCCCACACCACAAACTCCAGGCATGAGAGGCTGACTGTCCAGGAAAATCACAAATGGCCAAAAAGCAGAGTATCCTTTCCAGTTTGGTGCTGACTTTTGTGATCTTGGAGAAATAATAACCAGCCCCTGTGTTTCTTCACTCTGTCAAATTGCTATTAATATTAATATAATATTTTCTTTTGCAAAGTTATTCTCTGTTCCAACCCACCATCTACTCTTCATTCTCTAAGCCCCTCCAGAAGCTCAGGGAATTGACCTCTGTAGGCAGCATCATCCACATAACCTTGTTTTCTGGCTTCCTGTTGGAATGGGCCAATGGGAAGTTTCCAGCAAAACTTCAGATGGTGCTTGAGAAATGCTGGAATATTGCTTCTTCACCTCCTCCCTGTTTCTATAACCCTACTATGACATCAGCCATGTCTCCCCGTAACTGCAGCTTCCACTGGATGGCCCCTTGCCCACAGCTCTGCTTCTCACTGGGATCTAGAAATCCATTTCCTCCCCTTCCCACCTTAGCCCTAGACACAGCAAGAGCTCCCCAGGCTGCCTGCTAGCCTCTGGCTTCTGTGGTCCTGAGAACATCTTCATAAGTAGCCCTTTCAATCAAGCTCCTATTTGAGCCATCTGAGTTCCCTTCCATCTCACGCCAGAAATTTAAACAACACACAGGGTAAATAGGAAGTAACGAGTTTAAAATACTTTAGTTACTGTTTTGCAAGGGCTGCCATAACAAGGTATCTCAGGCTGGGTGGCCTATTTTCTCACCGTTTGGTTGTGAGTCAGGATCAAGTTGCTGGCAGGGTTAGGATTTCAACAGGATACAATTCGGCCCACAACAGGCACTTTCAACCTAGTTAGCCATATGTTCTTAAGAATGAAACCTGGGTGTGTTTCCAGCATATTCTCCAAGTGAAGTCTCCCAAACCATAATTCTCAACCACGACCAGTGCCACACTCTCAAGAGGGTAAGCAGCATCAACATGAACTTCAGCCACATTTCAGTAACAATGTGGTGCTGGCTCTACCCACCTCAGCCAGAGAAAACTGTAACCAGAAAAGGGCGTGTGCCACGGTGGGAAAGCCTAGTGGGGAGGCAGAAGTTGGAGCTTCTACCCACATGGGCTTGACATCACTCAATGTCTCAAATGCTTCACCTTTTCATTAGTAAAATAATAGTAATGTCAACTCTCTCATGGAATTACTAAAAGAACCAAAGCATGTGGCCACCGTGGAAAACAGTATGCAGGTTCCCCAGAAAACTAAAAATAGAACTGCCACATGCTCCAGCAATTCCACCCCTGGGCACAAATCCAAACAAAACCATTGTTCAAAAAGATACATGCACCCCTATGCTCACAGCAGGATTATTCACAACAGCCAAGACATGGAAAGAACCTAAACATCCCCTGACACATCAATAGATGAAGGAGATGTGGTACATATACATAGTGCAATGATACTCCACCATAAAATGAGTGAAATAATGCCTTCTGCAGCGATATGAATTCAACTAGAGATTAACATACTAAGTGAAGTAGTCAGAAAGAAAAGACAAATACTTTATCACTTATATGTAGAATCTAAAATATGACACAAACGAACCTCCTGATGAAACTAACAGAATCACAGACATAGAAAGCAGACCCATGATTGTCAAGGGGAAGGAGGCTGGGAAGGAAAGGAGGATTGACGTTAGCAGATGGAAGCTTTTATAGACAGAATGGATAAACAGCAAGTTACTACTGCATAGCACAGAGAACTATTCTCAGTATCTCATGATACGCCATAGTGGGAAAGATTGTCTAAAGGATATATATATATATACACACATATATATACACACACACACACACACATGAATCACTTAGCTGTACAACAACAATTAATGTAACATCGTAAGTCAGCTTTACTTAAACAAAAAACAAATAAAAGAACCAAAGGCAAAAGTACATGAAAAGTCTTTTGCAAACTTAAAATATCATCCTCTTCAAACAATAAAACTGTTCTGAGTTCAATTCTATTATTTCCTGTTGTTCAGAGCATTAAGGGTTCAAAGACAATAAATTCTTCAAACGTACGAAATCTTGTCACACACTAACATTGTTCCTTTCAGAGCTCCTAACTGAGCGCACAGTAGCTTGTCAGTAAGTATTATTTGAATTAAAGTTTCAGGAATATAGTGTTTATCAAGTTGCTTTTCATTAAAAAGCAAAACATTGAACAAAAACATCAGTTATGAAAGATGAAACTAGAAATATCTATTAGCCTACCCATGAAGTCGAGTTTGAGAATATCCCAACATTTTTGCCAATATCTCTTTGTAATTATAGCACATCAACACATTCATAAAAACATTTATCAGTACTCCTTCCAGAAGCCATCACATGTGTGTATGGTTCTTGTCCACTGATGGGAGATAATCCTCAGTTTCCTAATTAGAGACAGCCTTTAATGTAATGGAAACATGTGCCCAATAACAGCTCCAGCCTCTAATCAACACACCATGGCTTCACACTTACTCTGAAATTTTTTTTTCATTTGTTTTTATTAGTTGGAGGCTAATTACTTTACAATATTGTAGTGGTTTTTGCCATACATTGACATGAATCAGCCGTGGATTTACATGTGTTCCCCATCCTGAACCCCCATCCCACCTCCCTCCCCAACATGTATATTATCAAGTGTGAAACAGATCGCCTAATGGGATAAGTATACTTTTTAATTGGGGAGATATATAGACATGCACAGGCACATATACTCTTTAAATGGGATCAGCTCTTTGAATTGTTTCATTTTTTTTAATCTAGAGACTATGTCATGATCATCCCTATTTTTTATTAATATACATTCTCACTAAAGTTTTTCAGAGGAATGTAGTAATCCACATGATTATTTTTTTATTTTATGTTGAACTGAGCTTTGCATTATTTTTACAAAACAATAAATAGCACTGATTGCTGAAATCCTAATTCTTATTCAAATGTTTGAAAGCTGGAAAGTTTTATGAGATATACTAAGGAAATCTAGCTGGAGGTAGGAAGGATCAAATGATGAGAACTGGAGATTACAAACTGGAACTTTTCACTCCAGGAGAAATACTTCCTTGAATCTTATTACCTCGTTCTGATCTTTTTCTACAAACCCTTCATTCCAATTCCCTATCACCTCACCCAGAGCATCGTAATAGGTAGTCGTTCCTTGAGATAGGGCTGGTAGATTTTTTTTTTCCTAGTTTTGCATAATATCATGATGAAAAGCATGATTTTAATTTCAGCAGAACAATGGCATATGCTTCACAGTTTACATAGCTGCTATCCCATTTGGAACCCTTCCTATTTTAAAACATTCCTCTATCATTACTACAAATCCACAAAGAGAAAGAATTATGAAGAGTTAAATTAGCCTCCAAAACCTTCTTCCTTTAGATGCTATGTATTATGTTACCAGGAATGAAGAGGAGTTAGGAAAAGCCAAGAAAGAGGGAGGTGGGTAGGAAACAGCAGCTGTTTTAATGAAAAACAACAACAAAAAAATTTCTTTTGTTCTCGGATAGGAGAGTTTAAGGATCGATGTGAGGGTAAACTGAATCCAATGCGAGCTCTGAGGTCAAACCAGCTGATTCAAAGGCTGGCTCCGCCCCTTACTAGCTGTGTAGACTTGAGCACACTTCTTAACCTCTCTATGCCTCAGCTGTCTCTTGGAAAAACAGGATAATATGAACACCCACTTCATATGGTTATTCTCTGGATAAAAAATAGCTAATTATTATAAAGGACATAGGCTAAGCCTGGCAAATAATAAGGTCTAACAAATATTAACTGGTGTTATTGTTACTTTAAAAAAATCTTTAGTCTTCCTTAAATCAGATTTTTGCCACGGGTTAAGATTTTTCCAAGTGTGTTAACATCTGACTTAAAAGTAGAAGGCATATATTCTAGTCCCTTTGAAGGTAAGGGCAGTGGTCTGGTCTGGTCTCTCTTGGCTCTCACATTCAATGCTCCAATGAGGATATCAGATCCATCAACCGCTCGGGCTACAAATATTCTAGAACAGGGAGGAATTCTTAAGAATAGCCCATTTCCCATATTTTCTGATGAAGAGACAAAGTCGGGGAAGCTCTGGGTGGATTTCTTATCAAGGTCTACAGGTCAGGCATAGGCCTGGAGTGGTGATAACCTGGCTGAGTATGTCCAATTCCTCCTCATGACCCACCCCGCTGTGGCCACAACTTACCCACTTCATTTTCTGAGTGTTAACTGAGGACTTATAAAAACTAACCTACGCCTAGCTAGAGAGAAAAGGGATCTAGAAGACCAAAACACAAGTTTCTTGGAGACCAGACGTATCTTATGTTTATCCCATTTCTCACAGAAAACCTAGTGCTTTGTCCCACTCTTCACAGCAGGTCTTACAAACAATGTTGATTGAAAATGCCAACTTAGTTTGATTTGCAATAATATACTTACTGTCATCCTCTCCTCACCATTAGCATGAGTTAACTTATAGGCATATGGAAAAGATCATGGAAAAAAATAGCATGAAATAAAAATTTCAAATTCCTATTGCAGAACTCCTATCATGTTCCTTATTAAATATAAAGGTTAACAGACTACACACACACACACACACACACACACACACACACACACACACCGCATTTCCTGAGGGCGTCACTGCATCAATGCACTGATATTCCTCAAAAGTCTTTCGACCCTCATGCATCACCAGCTGCCCACCTTGGAGGACACGTCCATTAGCACACATGAAATTACTCTGTCAAATCAAAAGGCATTTTTTGGCTTCAAATGAATGGCAAACTTTGGATGGCGGCCAAATCCTATTTATCAATGTAACAAGCCATATTTACCTATTGCTTCATTTCCCTAAATTGTTTTCCAACCTCAGGACGTGTTGTTTGCATCTTAATTTAGCACTAGTTTCTCCGTGCTGGAAACTTCTCCCACATGTTTTACTTTATTCCTTCTTTTGACAAAAGTAAACACTGACTAGAACAGCTCTGGCAAGCAGCTATTACAATGGATTAGCGCCTTCTGCCTTAAGCACAGTCTTTTTTCTGCCCCTTAGGGACTGCACAGCTATCAGATGTAATTTTGATTCTTCTGATTTTAGCAATCACGCGTGGGAGACAGAAATCTCTCTCTGACAACACATTGGAACATGTTCCAGTCAAGGATGCAAACACAGTTGCCTCTAAGATGGATAATGCTGAAAAGGATGGCATCTGTGGAAGAAGCATGCAGGAGAAAATCAATTCAGAATTCAGGCCTCCACTTGGGAGATGGCTAATCTTCTGCCAATCATTGCTGGAGGTTCTGTTTCCATATTTACTGCAACCTGGACATCTAGGACCAGAAACCAAGAAAGCACTGGACCCAAGTAGAGATAGCGATGTGATTTTGAAGTACAACTAACACAGACAATAAACATGCTTTACACAAGAATGCACCTCAGAGTGGCCCCAAATTAAGATCTTTGAGAGAGATCAGCAGAGGCCACACAGAGGAGAATGTAAGTAGGTGGGTTAACCTGGCTTGGATGGGGGAGGGAACAGATCAGAAATCAGACCCTAGTTGTTCCATCCTCTAATACAACCAGCAATGCCAATGCCAAATCCTCCCACAGCCCTGATTTTGTATTTCTCATCAGCTTAATGGGCTCAGTGCCCTCCTTTTGGCCAATCCCTGCATCTCTTAGCCCAGCACTTTTTTTTTTTTTTTAATTGAAGGATAATTGCTTTACAGAATTTTGCTCTTTTCTGTCAAACCTCAGCATGAATCAGCCATAGGTATTCATATATCCCCTCCCTTTTGAACCTCCCTCCCATCTCCCTCCCCATCCCACCCCTCTAGGTTGATACAGAGCCCCTGTGTGAGTTTCCTGAGCCATACAGCAAATTCCCGTTGGCTATCTAGTTTACACCTGGTAATGTAAGTTTCCATGTTACTCTTTCCATACATCTCACCCTCTCCTCCCCTTTCCCCATGTCCAGAAGTCTATTCTCTATGTCTGTTTCTCCACTGTTGCCCTGAAATAAATTCTTCAGTACCATTTTTCTAGATTCCATACATATGCATTAAAATACGATATTTATCTTTCTCTTTCTGACTCACTTCATTCTGTACAATAGGTTCTAGGTTCATCCACCTCATTAGAACTGACTCAAATGAATTTCTTTTTATGGCTGAATAATATTCCGTTGTGTATATGTACCACAACTTCTTTATCCATTCATTTGTCAATGGACATCTAGGTTGCTTCTATGTTCTAGCTATTGTAAATAGTGCTGCAATGAACAATGGGATACATGTGTCTCTTTCAATTTTGGTTTCCTCAGGGTATATGCCTAGGAGTGGGATTGCTGGGTCATATGGTGCTTTTATTCCTAGCTTTTTTAAGGAATCTCCACACCGTCTCCCATAGTGTCAGCCCAGCATTTCTTGATGCTAGCATGTGTCCAAACCCTCTGTAGAATCACTCAAAATACCCATCCTCAGAACGCTGGGGACTAGGGTCCCAATCATTTTCATTTTTAAGAGGCTTAATGTATGAGTCCAACAATGACATGGTTCACCTCACATACAGGAAAACAAGTGACAACAGATACTAGACAACGTGTCCCTGGCCACACAGCTAATGTTTGCCAGAGCCAGAGCTGGCCTTGCCTCTACACTCTGGCCTCATCTCCAGTCTCTAGTCTCCTCTTGATCTCCTGGTTGCAGGAATGAACCTCTGCTTCTGACAGTATCCATGATCAATGCCTTTGCCTGACTTCGAAGGTCCTTAACGTGTAGTAACCCTACAACTCAGTTGTAACCCTGCAACTCAAGTCTCTCCAGCCATGCTCCTCCCGCTTCCCTGGGTACCCTCTACTTCAGGTGAGCATCCCTCTCCTTGTTCTGTGCCCCTCACATGTCATCATCTTCACATGCAAAATCCTCTGTTCCCTATCCCATCAGTTTTCCCACCCACTGTTCAACTTTCTACTCAATCCCCACTTTTCCCTCCATGCCTCCTATGACTGTTCTACTCGCACCCACCTTCCTTTTCTCTTCTCCTATCACATATTAGCCACAGGGTGGCCATTAACTATACATTCTTACACAGTGTCTCTCATGGTTACTTTTCTGTGTCAATTTCACTGGGCTACAGGAAACTCCGATAGCTGGTTAAACATTATTTCTGGGTGTGTCTACTCTATTTCTGAGTGTTCCTGTGATGATGTGTCCAGAAGAGATCAATGCTTGAATTGGTAAGCTGAGTAAGAAGACAGCCCTCCCCATGGTGGGTAGCCATCATCTAGTCAGCTGAAGGCCTGAATGGATGCAAACTCAGGGGACGGCTGAATGTATTCTTTGCTTGAATGCACGAGCTGGAACACTGATCTTCTGTCCTCAGAGCCCTCAGATTCAGACTGAAAACTATACCATTGGGTCCCTGGCTCTTAGGTATTCAAACTATACCACAGCTCTTTCTGGATGTCCAGCTTGCAGACAGCAGACAGTAGGACCTCTCAGCTTCCATAACACTGAGCCAATTCCTATAGTAAATCCCTTTGTAGATATGTGTGTATATGTTCTTGTTCAGTCACTCAGGCATGTCCAATTCTTTGTGACCCCATGGACTATAGCTCGCTAGACTTACCTGTCCTTCACCAGCTCCCAGAACTTGCTCAAATTCATATCTGTTGAGTTGGTGGTGCCATCCAACCATCTCATCCTCTGTTGTCCCTGACTCCTGCCTCCAATCTTTCCTGGTATCAGGGTCTTTTCCAGTGAGTCAGCTCTTCACATCAGATGGCCAGAGTATTGGAGCTTAAGCTTCAGCATCAGTCCTTCCAATAAATATTCAGGACTAATTTCCTTTAAGATTGACTGGTTTGATCTCCTTGCATGTGTATGTTCTAGATAGATATATATTTTAGATAGATAAATATATATGCACACATATGTAAGTGTGTGTGTGTATATATATATATACACACATATATATATACATCCATAAAGATATATAGATATCACTGATTGGCTCTGTTTCTCTGGAGAGCCCTAATACAGTTTCCTTTGTTTCTTTTTGTATTGTTTATATTGTTTCTTTTAATATTTTTCCCCAACTAGACTGAGTTTCCCAAAGTCAGGATCAATCCTTTACATTCTTTCAGTATTTCCCATAGCACCTAACATAATATTTAACAAATAGGAAGAAACCAACAGTTATTTCCTGATTACTTATTATTATTCTGTCCTCATTACACTGCCAACTGATATATGCTTGCCCTGTGTCGAAGATGTAATCTCTTCAGATGAAGTTCCCCAAAAGCTGTGGGGAACATAGGTCAAGGTTTATCGAGTTCTGACCTTAGGATACATTTTTTTATCCACCAGAATTATTTTTTAATTGACCATTATTTCAAAATTAGAACATGTCACATAAAATCTGAACTCCAAACTTCTCTTGGAAAACCTTAAAAACCAGGAATTCTGTGCTCACATTCCTGTAGGCCAGAAACTGCCTTGGGGTAAATAAAACCAGCTGCCTCCTTCAGATGGGTTTTGTGTGGTCCAATCTGCTATAGTCACCACCCCTCTTGTGGTGTTCCCAACACTTCAACTGAGTGTCAGAGGTCATTTCTTGTCACATGCTGTGCTGTGCCCAGCCGTGACCAACTCTTTATGACCCCACGGACTAGAGCCTACCAGGCTCCTCTGTTCATGGGACTTTTCCAGGCCAAGAATACTGGAGTGGGTTGCCATTTCCTCCTCCAGGGAATCTTCCCAGCCTAGGGATCAAACCCATATCTCCTGCCTTGTCACGCAGATTTTTTACCACTGAGCCACCATGGAAGCCCACACATTTACTGTCATACTAGACTGCTATTTTACAACTAATAGAGAAATGGCTGTGTGTCTATCAATCTATCACAGGAGACAGATTAAAAGGTAGACTACAAAGGCTACTTGTTTCAAAAAACTGGATAGAGAATATAAGCCTTTAAAAAAGCAACGGATACATTGGTATGTTCAGCATACAAACAAATCATGTCAGTGTCTTCTCTTATATCCCACCCTCCTCAATCACTCATATTGGGTCTCAAGGGCAATCACATTTGTGACTCCTGATATAGGTCCTAAGTAAGTATATGAACTAATGGTAGTATATCAGTCAGATAGGCTAAATTATGTTGTGATAAGGGAAAGCCCAGTAACAACAAATATTATTTCTTATTCATTCTGCATATCCAGTAATAACAGATTCTGCTCCAGGTTTCTTAGATATGGCTGACAGAACAACCACCATCTCAAATACACCAGTTACAATGACAAGGAGAATAAGGACTCTATAAAGAGGTGGTCTCCCATTGGCAACTGAATGTTTCAGTGTAAAAATGCCACATATCACTTCTACTCACAACTCATAAACCAAAATTAGTCATATGACCCCAATCCAACCACAAGTAAATACAAGCCCACCCTGCTCCTGAGGACAAAGAACTACAAGTAATGAATAACACTGATGACCACCCTCATGAGGCCAGCGGCACTTGACCTTGAGAATGCTAAACCTGCCCTTGGAGCATGAAGAGCAGCCAGTGATGGTTACTTTCCTGATGTGCTCCCTGGATCTTCAGCTGGATGGATAAGGTCCAGCAGAGCTTCTATTCACAGCCATTGTACAAGGAAGAGTTCTACTTTGTTGAGTTTGAGAATTGCTAGAGAAGTATAAGAGAACTGAACAGTTCCTTAAAATTGTGGCTAATCCTGACTGCCTGAAAGCCTGAGCCATTGACAGCACATCAGTAGGAACAATGCTTTGGCCTCTAGTTTAAGTCACCCTGTTATGCCTGGAACAATGGCAAGACTACCAAGCCACAGGGGTAAGAACTTTATCAAGAGGGATGGAATTTGTTCAGAAGGGAAACAAAATGAGAGGAGGTACACATGCTCATTGTGTGAAACCATGTCTAATTCAACATTTTGCCTGGCACCTTGCATATTATCGCTTTAAACTGTTGAACAACTTTAATAATATCCTTGAAACTGATTCTTCAACAGGCACATCATAAAAGCCATCGTCAAAAGTGATGCTAGAAAAATTACACTTATGGCTTAGTGTTATTTCCAACAAGTATTGAACACTACTTGTAATGTGTAAAAAGTACCCATTTAATTTGCCTTTTCAATATCACAACGAAAAAAATCAAAGAATAAGAATGCATTTTTGAAGCCTGTAATAAGGCCTGACCATTCGGAGTATCTATGTAGCATCTCTGCATCCACCTCCAGAAACCAGCAAAGTCTCTGGAACACACTCAGCATGACTTGACTTGATTCCTCTTTATTCACAGCATTGAAAATATTCACACACTCTTCTTAATACCCGCACTGACAATTCTCCCAAAGTCTCCTTGTGTAGGACAGAAAACACTTTAATCAGAACTCAACATATCATAGAGAATAATGAAGGCTTTTTAAAAAAAAAAAAAAAAGCACAGATAAAGATAGCTTTACAAATAAGCCAGGACTTTCATAAATTGCTACCTGCTGAAAGCTCACAATGAGGGCCCTGTCATAAAATCACAGTGAGATAATAACCGTTTTATTTAATAAAACCCAGTGACCAACTGAACACATGTATTAAGAATTATGCAGTAAGAATCCCTTTTTGTAATTTCTTACCAGCCGTGATGTCAGAAATCGAGACAGTATTCCCAGTGAGCCCAGCTGGAGCATGCATAGCCAACAGCAGGCCATCTTGATGTCTGTATTCTAAAGTCTAATCTGCCCGTTTGGTCACTCTCAGTATACGACTCACACAGGCAAGACATCTGAAGTTTCCAAAGTTTGGTTCATAATAAACATCCCTGTAACAACAGCCAAGAAGAATATGGCTTTCTACGAATTCTTTTAAAATTGGAATCCTAACATGTATTCTAATATGATCTAAGAAATAAAAACAATAGGACAAAATATGGACGGTACTTGCACTGTGAAATTTCCGTGGAGGACCATGAAAACCTCTATTACTAATATCATGAAAAGATATTTCTCCAAATCCATACAAACACACACACACACACACAATGACAACAACAACAGAATACTGGGAACTACTCAGAGGTTTCAAAGGACTTAATATTCCATTGAAATTGCCCCCTTCTGCCATCAAATAGCCACACCTGGCTCTCCAGAAAGGTTCAGCCTGTGATATTCCAAACAGGTGTAACAACCCCGAAGATCCCAGAGGATGATACAGACAGAGAGGTGTTTAAGCTCAATGATTTGGAACCATCATGACATGTGGGGCCCCATGAGTAAGTCTAGTAGAAGAAGGTGGGGAAGAAAGGGAGGCTGTGAGGCAGTGGAGTGTCCCCTGGCAAAAATAGTTGATGCCCAATTAGATTTAGAAAAAGTGACATAGAGTTGATGCCCAATTAGGTTTAGAAAAAGCTCTTCTCTGTAAACCTCAATTACCTGTGATGCCTTATGACATTCAGCATTTACAAAGTATAATTACACAATAGTGTCTGACATTTAACGTCTATAGATAATTTAAAAGACTTCTACTTCAAAAAGGCTGCTCATGAGCAACAGTAATCACTTCAATTAGCTTGGCACCATTACAATGTAACAAGACCATTTGACTGCCTATTAGAAGCAGCCAAGCTCTTCAAGTGTGTTAATTTAGCAGTCACTGCTAATTTCTGGGCTTTGCTGTATTTGCATAGGAAAACACAACCCTCTAAGCAAGAGAGGAAGTTTCATTCCCAAACTGGCTTCCTATTCTTAGAGGGGCTTTTTATATTTTCACATTTAAAAAAAAAAATCAGGAACATATTCAATATGTGGGCATCTCTAAATAGTACTGATAAGATAAGACTCTTACCCAATTTAAACAAAGCAGTAGTTCTCCAAGTTTCATAGCATATCTATGTATACATAGAATTATATAATACATAAACATATATAAATATATATATTAGCTAACATACAACATACATTGGACAGTATATATTATTATAACCAATATATTTATGATACCCATTATACAATATCCAATATATAAGATACACATTAAAATATATGTAAAGTCAACTAGATAATATTGAAGCTGGAAAAAAGCAAAAAGTTTCACTTCTAAAAAAAAAATCTTCATGGCAAGCCAAACTGCCAGAACTGGAGTTACCAATGTACAGTCTCCTTTATTATTCAATTGACATTTTTGTTACTGTTATGCTTATCATTGAGAGTACTTTGCATAAATAAATTGAACTTTTTTTAAATCATATACTTAAACATGGATATAATTTGCCTCTTACCAAAAAGACTCTCTATTTTCTAGAAAAGGAAACTTAGCCACTGTGTTGCAGTATACGAAGTCTCTCTCTCACACACACCCCCCCCTAGAGATTACAACACAGGCCTTTCGACTTAAAGTTCAATAAAAATATATTTGACATGTTTCATGGCCAAGCATTGTTGGATACTGGAAGCTTGCAAGCAGAAAATCTCATAAATAACTTTTGAAATTGTCTGGACTCCTGGTCGAGTGCTCTTTTGCCAGAATGCAATCTTATTTTCTAACTGGTATTCTCCTGATTCTAATCTCTTTGGGCTCTGACCTCATCTATCACTATTAGCTACTCATTTAGGCAGGTATATCCTCTTTCCAGTGGTCATGTATGGATGTGAGAGTTGGACTATAAAGAAAGCTGAGCACCAAAGAATTGATGCTTTTGAACTGTGGTGTTGGAGAAGACTCTTGAGAGTCCCTTGGACTGCAAGGAGATCCAACCAGTCCATCCTAAAGGAGATCAGTCCTGGGTGTTCATTGGAAGGACTGATGCTGAAGCTGAAACTCCAACACTTTGGCCACCTCACACGAAGAGTTGACTCATTGGAAAAGACCTTGATGCTGGGAGGTACTGGGGGCAGGAGGAGAAGGGGACGACAGAGGAAGAGATGGCTGGATGGCATCACTGACTCGATGGACATGAGTTTGAGTAAACTCCGGGAGGTGGTGATGGACAGGGAGGCCTGGCGTGCTGTGATTCATGGGGTCGCAAAGAGTCGGACATGACTGAGCGACTGAACTGAACTGATCCTCTTTTGATGTTGAAAAGGCTTCAAAGATTCCTCTACTTTTTTATGCAGTATAGCTCACACATCTCATATTACATAAAATATCCACTTACAAACCATGGTATTCCATGCTTCTTATACTCACAAAGTTGCATAATCATCACCACTATCTAATCACAGAATATTTTTTAACCCAGAAAAGAAACCCCACACCAATTAGCAGTCACTACCATTTCCCCTCCTTTGAAAAATTCATCTACTTTATGTCTCTCTGAATTTGCCTTTAAGACATTTTACATAAATGGAATTATATCATATGTGGCCTTTTTTATCTGGCTTCTTTCACTCAGCATAATGTTTTCAAAGTTCATGCATGTTGTACCACATATAAATACTTCATTCATTTTAATGCCTGAATAATATTCCATGTTATGGCTATACCACATTTTACTTATCCATTCATGACTTGATGGAAACTTGAGTTGTATCCATTTTTTGGCTACTTTATATAAAACTATTGATACTTAAGTAAAAGTTTTTGTGTAAGTTTTTATTTCTCTTGGATATTACCGTGGAGTGGAATTGCTGGGTCATAGGGGAAATCTATTTTCAACCATTTAAGACACTGTTTGTCAAACTGTTTGTCAAAGTGATCATGTCATTTTGGATTCCTGCCAGCAACACATGAGGGTTCTAAATTCTCCACATCTTAGTGGGTATAAAATGGTACCTCACTGTGACATAGGATGTCTTTCCATTTATTGACATTTTCTTTAACTTCTTTCAATAATGCTTTATAGTTTTCAGTGTCCCAGGGCCATGATTTCTTCTCTCAGCCAGGTAATTGACAACTCTGCCTTAGCTTTCACTTCCAGAGCCTCAAGTTCTGCCAGAGTGAGAGTGTAGGGACTTCTTGAGCCTTTACTGTTGGTGTGTAGATCCCTCAGCATGCACACAGACTACATCTGTGTGTGGCCTTACAGATTCCTAAGAATATGTCAAAGTCTCAAAACCCTGATGAGATATCATTCCTCAACTTTTTCTTTTCAGCATTTGGCTACTTTTTTTTTTCCCCCTAACTATTATCCCCATTTCAGGGGTCCTCAAAGCTAAACTAAAAATAACTTTTTTGACAAGTGCCCTTGGAAAATAACTTATTACTAAATGAGCTTTGAGTCAGAACAAATAAGGGTAGCCTTAAGTGGGGTGCTCCAGGGAACCGCCAGACAAGTCAGACAACAATTTTCTAGAAATAAGGCTTTGAAAGAACTCCAACTCCCTCCTGTGCCTTTTGGTGGTCTCCTGGGTAACAGGTTTTCAGTGTGATTGTGGACTGCTTGCTTTAAACTCACCACAAAGTTCAAGTGAGGGGAACGGGAACAAGGCAAATTCAATGCCACAATGATCACTGTTCTTACTGAGATTCAGCCAGTTTTCTTGAATAAATGCTCCTCAGATTGCTATAAGCTTTTGTTTAATTTCCAGAGCTCTGAAAAGTTGATTCTGGCAATTTTTTTCCCCCAGTTTTCTCATGGAAAAATGAAACAAGAGAATTTTTGGAGATATTTATTCTATCGGTTTCACTCATGTCCATCCCAAAGTCCTCCTTTTCTAAAATCTCAATTCTTCAATTTGACTCAATCTTTCCCCAAATTATATTCTAATCACTTGGTTTCTTCTCATCCTCCTCCAATCACCAGAATTCTCCACTCCAATCAAATTGATTTCCTTTCTGTCGCCTAAATATGTCATGTTCATTCCTGCCTGATGCCTTTTATATGTTCCCCTCACTTGCACTGGGCCCTTCCCCGCTGTGTGACCATCAAAATACTGTGCATCCACGGAGTCCTGCTCACGTCCACCCTGTTTCCCTGCTCACTCCAACCCACACAGGGCTTCTCCTCCTCTCTTCTGACAGAACCTAAGTCTCTTACATTCATTGTATCAGCTGACTTTATTTTCTGGTACATGGCTCTTTCTTCATGGATCATATCTTATCTAATAAACAAGACTCTAAGCCACTTGAAAATGAGTCCACCTTACAAGTCCACACTTAAGTTGTGATTACTCCTGAATTGAACCAGACAGAAGTAGACCAGATTCCTTTGAAACTGGTTCACAGCCACTTTTTCACACCTTCTTTCTTCTATCTGTATTTTCTTAAACACAATATTCCTTCTGGGCACAAATTAAATGAATTGGCATTCCTTCTCTGTAACAGGAGGAAGAGAGACTTTTAAGAATTGCACCAACTGGCTTTTTTCTATGATGAGCTTCAGAAAACATTAGGCAGTAACTTGAAAAATATATGAATAAGAGTGAACCTCCCTCAAATTTTTCAAGCAGATAAGTATGGAAAATGAACAGGTATTCTCTTAAGGTTGATTTTTACCAACCTAGCATATGGTTTATTGAATCTACTTGATATATTTTTCTTCTTAGTTTCATTATGCATGTCCAAGGATTTACTAATGACACAGTAAATTCAAATCAATTTGCGTACTTATCCATTTGAGTAGTAAGTAGTGTGTGTGTATGTGTATCTAACGCTCTGTGGAATACCTAGTAGATAGTAGTTAAACAAAAGATAATAGATAATCATTATCAATATCATCAATAGCAGCAGAGAAAAGAAATTCTCACCACTGAGATTCCCTGAGCTTGTCATATTCAAATTCCAAGATGCTCAACATGGAAAAGAAAACAGTTATTATGAGGCAATAGTAGAGTGAAATATGGTATATTAACAGCAGAACAGAATCATGCATTTATTACATGACTATACATACACAATTATATTTCTATATACAGAATGTTTGTCACCGCAAAATTCCTATTTTGAAACTCTGACCCTCAATGTGAGAGTATTTGGAGGTAGGGCCTTTGAGAGTGACTAGGTCATGAGGATATAATCATCATGAATGGCACTGGTACCCTTATAAAAGATACCCCAGAGATTTCTTGCCCCTTCTGCCATGTGAGGACACAGTAAAAAGATGGTTGTCTATCAACCTGGAAATAGGTTCTACCAAGTATCCAATCTGCTGGCACCTTGATCTTGGACTTCCAAGCCTTCAGAACTGTGAAAAATCAATTTCTGTGTTTATAAGCCAGTCTCTGATATTTTGCTATAGCAGCCCAAATGGACTAAGACATCTGTGTAACATTGTACCAATAGTAATTAAATCTTAGTCATCAGTCCATTCCCAAAAACAGGCTCTCATGGTGAGCAAAAGAGAAATAAAAATAATGGGCACTTAGGCCACATACTAACAGTCTCATGAAATAAAACAGTGCTTTTTAATAAACTTATTCAAGTTACTCTTCCTAAGAGGTAGCAAGACCTCTTTTCTCAAGTTCCTTTTGATTAGATTTTAAGGACATCCACCTGCTTTGAAAAACTCAAGTGGCTGAGATGAAATAGGGCATCAGTGATCTTCAACCCTCTTTCAAGACTTTGTTTTCCTAGTTTGAATGATGGTTCAGGTCACAATTACTTTTACCCCAAATAGTCAAATATTTCATGAGAGTATATTTTCCTATATTGAAGCACCAAGACTACTTCTTCCATTTTGCCTTCTAATAGCTTCTGCCGGCCTTCATGGCTCCCTCTCTGACCTCATGTGCAACCATTCACCCTGACTCTGACACCAGCGATATCGGTCCTCATGTTCCTGCCTCAGGGCCTGGGCACTTAGTGTTCCTTGTTACCGTGAAGGCTCCTCCCTCAGGTTCCTGCGGGGTGTGCTCACCCCCAGCCTTAGGTCTCTGCTCCAGTGTTACTCCATCAGGAAGGCCTTCCTTGACAACCTATTTAAACCAGCAACTACCCCAAACTCAGCACTTTGCACCCCACTTCCCTGACTGACTCTTTTCCTTAGCAGTCACCACTAACGGAAACAATATATTTGTTTATTGCATGCTTCCCAAAACTAGAATGTAAGCTATACAAGATCAGGGATTTGCACCTCTTTCATTCACTGCTTTATCCCCAACATCTTACACAGAGTAGATACCTAAAAGATACTGCAATGAGGGACTTCCCTGCTGGTCCAGTAGTTAAGAATCCACCGACCAATGAAGGGGACACAGGTTTGATCCTTGGTCTAGGAAGATCCCACATGCCTCGGAGTAACTAAGCACTCAGGCCACATCACTGAGCCTGTGGTCCAACAGGATAAATTCAGACGCCTTCATGGGTTAGGCAGGTAAAGCAAATGTGAGAAAAAGCAACAGGGATGAAAGCATGACAGACACTTTCAGAAACATGATGGGCAGAGCTGACATGAAAGGGCACAGCAGCCACACCGTCCGCACAACCTGTAAAGCTATTCAATGCCAAAACAGTAAGGTGATGCTATGGTGGGCCACAAAGCTATCAGAAAAGATGCGGGTCCAAGAGCAAAAGGGCCAGTTTCTTTTTAAGACCACCCCACGGACAAAAGCATGGCTTTGGATGCATTTTGACCAGAGCCAGAAACAATCACCTTGAAAATGCTGAGTCTTAAAAGGCTGCTCCATCTGTGAAATTAAAATTAAAACAGAAACAAAAAAACTTCCACTGGCCTGATACTGAGAAAAAGAAACTGTCAGTTTAGATATCTCAACTCTCCTTTCAAAAGTGAAAGTAAAACAAACATTTTCATTCAGAAATATGAGCGTTTCCTACTCATAGATGTTTCCTGAGAGAAATATGAAAGGATGTACATGAGCAAAAAGAAAACTGATCCTAAACATATGGAGGAAGATGTCAGAAGCATCAATGAACAAATAAATTGGTTTTTAAAAAGTTAGAAACTAAGCATGATTGGATGGTAAAAGTTAAGAATATTAACTAATTCTAGGAGTTTTTCTTAAAGTGAAAACTAAGCTTGATATAAACATGAAAGAATACAGGGAAGATATTGAAATTAAAGAATTCTAAGATCTTTACAGTTTTGGAGAAGAATACAGAGATACTGATTTTTAGCTTTAATCAAAGTATGTATGTGGCAATTGTTTCATCAAAAGAATAGAAATAGCATATCTAAGTCTCAAAGAGCAAACAAGTTAGACTAATATAAGGGAGAAACTGATTTTAAAATAGAAGCAATGTAAATAGAGAACACAAAATTATTATACAGTAGAATAAATCCAAATGTTTTAGTAACAACTACAAAAAATAAATAAACTCAACAGCTCAAAGAAAGAGATGCTGAGATTAGATTTTTAACTCTTGTATTTTCCATTGAAGTGGTTACCTTGAGGTGGGAGGGAGGAGGTTACTGACATGAATGGAAATTTTTTGGAATGATGGAAATTCTCTATCTTCATCTGAGTTGGGGCTACAGAGGTATATACATAACAATTCAGGGAGCTTTACTTTTAAATTTGTATATTTTCCTATAAGTAAGTTTTTTAACAATGTGACTGTTAAATACATATTTAAACAAAGTTAAATACTAAGCATGCTTTATATCATTTATTAATCTCAACTTAACTGATTTTTAAAGTATTTCCAAGAGAATACATTTTTCTGCATCTCCCTTGAACATTTTTTTTAACCTCCCAGCCACTAGAATTTGAAGGTATACATGCAAAAATGTTTGTACTACTTTGAAATGGCACAAAAAGGGGAGTAGAATTTACAAAGTACCGGGAGAGAGCTTGTTTTAGTGGGAGAATCAAGGCAGGCTCCTGGCAGGAGGTGTTCTTAGAATCAAGTCATGAAGGTCAGTTAAGATACAGAATAGCCAAATGAGGCAGGTAAAGTGAAGACATGCCAAGTGGAGGAATCCAACTGAGCACCCATGAAGAAGGAACTGTTAAGGAAAGAATAGAACCAAGGGTTTTTAGTGCTGGTTTTTTTAAGCTTTCCTTCTTTATTTATTCCACAATTATCTATTACTCACCATATGCTAAGCACTAGAAATAGGCAGACAGTAGGACATACAGCCTGTTGTCAAGTAGGTTACAATCTATCCTCAAGATTTGCAGATTCCATATTTGCAAATTCACTTAATTAATTGTAACTACAAAATCAATACTTGTGGAACTCATAATTATTAGAGAAATCCAAATCAAAACTACAACAAAGTATCACCTCGCACCAGTCAGAATGGCCATTATTAAAAAGTCCACAAACAATAAATGCTGGAGAGAATGTGGAGAAAAAGGAACCCTTCTACACTGTTGGTGGGAATGTAAATTGAGGCAGCCACTATCGAAAACAGCATGGAGGTTCCTTAAAAACTAAACATAGAACTATCATGTGATCCAGCAATCCCACTCCTGGTCATTAATCTGGAGAAAAACATAATCTGAAGGATACATGCACCCCAATGTTCACTACAGCACTAATGAAAATACCCGAGATATGAAAGCAACATAAATGTCCATCAACAAAGAAATGGATAAAGATGTGGTACAAACATACAATTGGATAATACTCAGCCATAAAAAAAAAGAATGAAATAATGCCATTTCCAGTAACATGGATGGACCTACTGATTATCATACTAAGTGAAGTAAATCAGACGAAGACAAATACCCATATGATATCATTTATGCATGGGATCGGAAATATGAAACAAACTTATTTACCAAACAGAAACAGACTCACAGACAGAGAAAACAGGCTTTTGGTTACTAAGGGAGAGGGGGAGGCATGGATTGGGAATTAGAGATTATCACATGCAAACTACTACATATAAAATAGATAAACAACAAGATCCTACTATACATTACAGGGAACTAGATTCAATATCCTGAAATAAACTATATTGGAAAAGAATAGTAAAAAGCATATGTATTTATATGTATAGCTGAATCACTTTGCTATACACCAGAAACACAACATTGTAAGTCAACTATACTTCAATAAAAAGAAAATACTTGTGGCAGTTTCACAGTCATCTGTGGACAGGGGTATGAATGGGATGCAATTTGAGTCACTCAAATCCATTTCTGCCGGAGGCCAAACAAGCCAATGTTCTGCCTTCCTGTTTCAGCTTTCCCACTGTAAACAAACATCCGTTTTGCACTCTATTTAGTGCTACAGTTCTCATATCTTTGCACTTTTCATGGGTGATTTCACTATTTTTAAGCTTTTTATTGAAATATGTTTGATATACTATATAAATTTAAGGTGTACATGTTGATTTGACACATTGACACATAGTAATTATGAATGCCATTGTGGTAATTAGCAGGGACAGAGGGCTTTGAGAGTGGGCAAGCAATGGTGTTCCCAGGAAGGGGCACTGTAAGAATGAAAGAACAGAGAACAAGACACGTTAGGGGAACAGCCAGGATGGAGAAGAGGAACATGAATCACAATGGGGAACCCCAGAGGTTTCTGAGTGGGACAGAAATAAAGAGTCTGCAGCAGAGTACAGGGGCTGGGGATGTGGTATGGAGGCTGCTACAGCAGTTTGCCTGCAAGTGACCTTGAACTTGAGCTGGTGAGCCTTGGTAGCAGTGGGCAGAGCCATCAGACAAAGCTAACTTCCTCTGTACAATCCACTCAACAACACAGAAGTGGAGAAAAGAAGACAGGTACCCAGTCCTCGTAAACACACTCTGAAGTACGTATCTGAACATGGATGCAGGGGAAATTCTCTGAGGCCAGAGATAAAGTCAGAGAGGCAGCCCACAAAATAAACCAGCTCTGCAAATACCAGACACCAATCTTGGGGGTCAGAGCCCTCTGTTTAGGAACTTCACATTTTAGAAGAAGAAGGTAAAACCTGGGCCCCACCCCAGACAGAGAACTGAACTGGAGACCCCTTATGAAGCTGGACTCTCAAAGGGCCACACCCACTCGACAAGAGCTAACAGAAAAAGTCTGTGCTGCAGAAACACGCAGTTAGGCATCTGTGCCCACAGGCCAACCCTTACTCTCACTGTGTGGGCAGAAGGATCCCAAAGTGAGAACGTAAAGTGAACCCAAAGTGACAGTCCTCCTAGGGCCCTGGCAGAAGCACCTATCAGATCAGCCTCGAGGAATGCTCTCAAAGTTCCAGTTAACAAGGACTCACAATTAAATTTACAAAGTTCACAAGGGAAAAAGGCACCTTAGACAAGAGTCAACAGAAATAACCATCAATACAAGCAGGCCCCAAAAGACTTCAGATATTAGAATTCTCAAGTATAAAATATATTGAATGTTTAATATACTTAATATTTAATATATTCAAAGAAATAAAGAATTAAAACCCATGATACAGCACTCTGGGTTAAGATGGTTAATTAAATTATCATCTAATTTTGTCCTTCTAAAACCCAGATTAACTTGAAGAATCATAAAGCTAAGGAACAAGCAGCACCCCGTACTTCTGGAACAGGAGGCTAAGAGTTGGGGAGGGAGGAGAGAGAAGCCAATAAGGAGAAGGACTGGGTGAACCCTGTTTGAGAATCAGTTAGGTTCTAGATCTCTACCTCCTCCCCAAGGTCAATGGGTAATAGTGTTTCTCCAAACCTGACAAAGCTCTCCAAGTTTATTCTATGTGAAACAGAGAGTCTTTGAACTGGGGTATGCAAAGTACATTTGAAGGCCTGTATCCTGTACCAAATGTATATATTTAGATCAGCTACCACATGCTTGTAATAGTGAGACCATCAGCCTCCTCCCAGCACCACCCACAGGAGCATCAGCAGTCCCACCCTTATCTAAGATAGGAGCTTTGTAGGTATCTCTTTGGGAAGCTGACCTAACCTGGGGAAAAACCTAAAGAAAAGGACATCATGGGTTCCACAGAAAACAATTCACCCACATCACTCTGGAGTGGAGCTCAAAGTCAAGTTTCTCAGTTCCCACAGGCTCTGAGCCAGTGTATTTTTCAGTCCCTCACTATAAATCGTGAGCAAGCAGCCAAAGATTAGCAGAGATCAAAGAAAGACTTTAAAATGGGAGAAAAATAGAAAAATAAATGAACAAAAATAACTTAGAAGAAAGGTAGACTTTGCAGGGGAAAATAAACCTAAAATTTTAAATATATTATTAATATCCTCAGAGATAAAAGAATCTATTGTATTCATGAAAGGAAAGGACACTCTAACAAGAAATTAAAAGAGCCCTCAGAAGAATTTCATGTATTGGGGGAATAATAGTTAATGAGTAGATTAATTTATATTGTACACTTTTCCCTTGAATGACTTTTTATTCTTACAGATTTTTAAAGCTCAAGATAAAGACTCCTCTCCAGTCCATCAATGTGAAGTCTGTGGAAGGTCAGAAAGATGACAGAAGAACCATAGGACAGCTCCCAGGACAAGACTACTGCACACCCTCCTGAGGAGCACCACGTGCTCACAGGGATGGTCACCACAAGGCCCACTCTCTACCCCTTGAGAAATGCTGACTCTGTAATCACAGGATTGACTCTCATTATGGTGTCCTTTATATTATTAACCAAACAACAAAAGTCACAGTCTCAAATTATAAAAACCTCAAGGCTGTTTCACCAACTCAAAACATGTTGTCTCAAAAGAACAAATAGTAACTTCTGAAGAATACTGTAGCTTGCCTCATACGGAAAAACCCAAACAAACTATTTGGCAAACCCAATACTATATACATATGAAAGCTATGTACTCTGAAACTGTGACAGTATCATTGCTCTGGCACCACACACCGCAAACTGTGTACCCACAATCAAGACCAAGATGTACAAACGGTCTACCTTGACCCAATAATGAAGGGGAAAAGAGGAAAGAAAAGGGAAAGGTAAGGGGGCATAGGAGATTTTAGAAAAGTTTTACAATTCTCATTCATTTTCTTAGTCAGAAGAAACTACTTTGAGTCCCTGACCAAAATAACCCTGAACAGTAGACTGAGAAGAATTTGTTATTGTTCTGAGTTTAAGGATGAGAAAGCTGAGATTCAAAGACAGGATGACTTTACCAAAATCACACAACTAATATGCTAGAAAGCTAAAATCCACCACCAATTCTGATTATAGACACTGCGTTCCAACTATAACCTGCTACTACTTTCATAAGCTAAAAAAAAAAAGAACAAAAAAGAATTTGAAAGACCTAGCTATAGTTAAGAGTTTCTGGCAAGACTTTTCAAGGTTCTTTCCAACAATGCTATTAGCTTCATTGAGTTATGAGTCCTTAGGCAAATCAACAGAACTCTGTATAATCAGTTTCTCCATTCAGCAATTACAATTAAAATACTAGGTAGTATGTATTTCTTTAAACATGATGACATGATGCAAATAGAATGATATATTGCAGTGTTTGTCAATTAAATTCATTAATTAGATATTTATAATCCTATTTTAGTGTGGCAGGGACAATTTTGGAATTGGGATTTTGTTCCATTTGGATTTTGCTCTGTGGGGACACAAAAGGCTTTCAAATTTTTAGCTTCTGTCACAGAGATTTTTCATCTTACCAGAGAGGTTCTGCTCACCCTGCCTCAGGGGCAGGACTATTATGAAAAGGGATTCTTAGCATAATGATAAGGGATTTACACTGCACCTGGAGGAAGAAGGGGGTATTTTGGCGGGAAGACAACTTCAACAAACATGTCCCCTCACTGGGTCCATGCTGGAATTGCTTACACAGTTCTTTCTGGTTCACCATTAGAAAATCACAACCCTGTTCCTACATGCAGCTCCACCAAAACCCGTTCAAACGCCATAGAAAAAGTGAAATTGTTAACCCTCTGAGGAGGCTACACAGTGCAATGCCAACAACATGAAACAGATTCATCTTGTGCCTTCCTTCAGGTCAGCTTGAAAGGCAGTCATCATGATTATCAGTCACTACCACCAGCACTGTGATCACTCCGAGTCATTTCCAAAATCAGTGCTCACTGCTCCGTAATGGCACAAAGGGGTGCTTCCCCCCGGGCGCGGTGCATTGTCATTATCAGTTTTACCTCTAGGTCAACACTGGCCAGGGCTTCCCTGATGGCTCAGGCCGTAAAGAATCTGCCTGTAATGCGAGCGATCCAGATTTGATCCCTGGGGTGAGAAGATCCCCTGGAGAAGGACATGGCAACCCACTCCAGTATTCTAGCCTGGAAAATTCCACGGACAGAGGAGCCTGGTGGGTTATAGTCCATAGGCTAGCAAAGATTCAGACACAACCGAGCAACTAATACACACACCACACTGGCAGTGTTCTCATCCCCTTTTTCTGTAACAGTCCGGACCAATCATAATCTAATCTCCATTCCATCCCTCCCAGTCAATGACTGGCCCAGGATACGGGTGTGTGATATCAGAGTGGTCCTGACTGGTATAGACCATCTCTAGATGACAATCTCTATCCATTTAAGTTGTTAAATGGGGCCATTGCCATCTGGAGCTCTAGTGGTCAGGAAAGACGGCCACTTGGGGGAATATTGTACAGATAAGGAAAATAAGCCAACACATGTCTGCTCAGGCTGTAACACAAAATGCCACAGACTGGGTGGCTCAAATAACAGACATTTATTTCTCAAAGTTCTGGAGGCTGGAGAGTCAAAGGTCAAAATAGAGGCTTTTATTTCTTTTTCTTGGCTTGTATATAGCTGTCATTTTGCTGGGTGCTCAGATGACCTCTTCTTTGTGTATGAGCAGAGATAAAGAGGAGGAGAGGTAGACAGAGAGACAGAGAAAGCCTTAATGTGTTTTCTTACAAGGACACTATCTTATCACCTCAAAGTGTATGTTAGTCACAGTTGTGTCTGACTCTTTGTGACAGAATTCTCCAGGCAAGAATACTGGAGAGGGTTGCCATTCCCTTCTCCAGGGGATCTTTCCAAGCCAGGGATCGATCACCTCAAGGCCCTATCCTAATGACATCATTTAACCTTAATTACTTCCTTAGAGATGTTATTATCTCCAAATACAGCCACATGGATTTACGGCTTCAGTATATGAAGTTCAGGGACACAAACACGTTACGTCCATAATGGTACATAAAATCAGACCCTAACAGAGATGAGAAACAGTTGAACAGCCAGGCTTTGCATCCACAGCTCCAGGCCCTGAGGCCACACCTCCTTCAGCTGATCTCTCCTGTTTGCTGGCTACCCTGGTTTTTTCCCAACCATGTTAGTGGTATCATTCATGTTAAACCCAAGCTATATCTGGTTAGGCTTATGCTGGTGGCAGCTAAAATATCCTGATTAATATGTTGGATATATTGACAATCAGAATGTAGAATTTCCAAATAAGGAATACAAGCATGCCAGCTTCACTGAACGAACACCATCACGCACCAGGAAGAGTGGAGTGGCTGGAAGAAACAGCACCCAAGATCCTTCCACACACTGGGCAGCAGTCCCCATTGAAGTTAAAACTCTGATCCCCCACTTTCCCCATAAGAGATGGGTAAACTGAACTTCCCTAGCTTCTCTTTCCTCTTCTGAAGCATCAGGTTGAAAGAGCTGGCTTCAGAGTGAGAAGCACTCAAATTCTAACCCTGGACCTACTCCCTACTGGTGTTCTGATAAGTTACTCAGCAACTCTGAACCTCACTTTGTCATCTAAGGGATGAGACTAACACCAACATCACCTACTTCCCAAGGATGGTGTGGGCAGACATTAGAGAATGTGAGTAGAGAGCCCACCCTTGTGACCAGCACCTAGGAATCACCCAAGATGCACTGCTTCCTCTTTGCTCAGACATGCAGGTGCCCGCCCCTCACACCAGAAGGAGCTTCAGCACTCTCATTGGCTGGCCAGCACCTAAAACTCCTCCTGTGGGAAATTCCAGGCCTCCAAACATTCACAGAATTCCTGAGAGGAGGCCAGGCAGGTCTCAGAACAATAGGCTTTTTCATTCTCCTGCTGGAAGATGCTGCGGCTCCACATTAGAACCTTTCACAGACTCTGTAAGCCAAGTCTAAATTCAATTACTGTGAAGTTAACTAAGCATTAAACAAAAAAATCCCAACCTGGTAGTCGTCACTGCTAATTAACTGGTTCCCACTCACTGCTGCTGCCTGCCTTTCAGCGGTGGGCTGACAAGGAGAGCTGTCAAGCACTTGCCTGCGGGGTGGGCTTGAGCCACCATGACTTGATTTGAACTGACAAGGCACAGACAGCTAATATCAGAGCCCTCTTTAGCCGATCCATGTGACACCAGAGACACACTCACAGGAGGGGCAGAGCAGCGGATACACGCCTAGCGAAGACATAGAACAGACACAGGTTATGGTGAGGAAGAGGTTCAAAAAGAGAGGTGAGGGCCCCAAAAGAAAGTAGGGTGCAAAAGTGGTCAAGTTGCAATTCAGCATTACACTAGCACTATCTTCATATATTTATGATTTATCAGTAATTACTGCAGGAACTTGGCAAATATTGGTTGGATGGATAGATGGAAAGATAAATGCCATAAAATTGTATGGAACAGCCTTCCATTTCCATCTCTCATTTTTTTAAAGAGCTTCTGAAATTCCATCTTCCCTCCTTCAAGGAACCAATTTGCTTAAAGCCTATTAAGAAAGATAATTATTGCCAAACTCTGAACATCCCTGCCTTAGGTTCCCCATTTCCTGTCCCATACAAAGTAGAAAGGCTATATTTACCAACTTGTTTGAAAAGATGTGTATGGGTGTCTGTCTGCCTGTCACATATAACAGGGATGTGGCCACATCTGCATAATTTACTACACACAGTGGCTATGTTAACAGAAGTCACAGCACAGAGGAAGAGGCCTGGTTCAGACAATGTGCTGCTGTGGGTAGGGTCTTGTTCATTCAGTAGGGCAATTCCACTTACCATCTGGGTCCACCCTGTCCAAGATAACTATCTCTAACCACACCAATGAGACTCTCTTCTGCTTCCTAGTAAAGTGAAGTGTTAGTTGCTCTGTTGTGTCCAACTCTGTGATTCCATGGACTGTAGTCCGCCAGGCTCCTCTGTCTATGGGATTCTCCTGGCGAGAATACTGGATTGGGTTGCCATTCTCTTTCCAGGTGATCTCCCCGACCCAGGGATCGAACCTAGGATTCCCACATTGCAGGCAGATTCTTTACCATCTGAGCCACCAACAGGCTGTAAGGACAGGTCAAAGGACCTATTAAGAACAATTAAATTACAACTAAAGAAGGAACTCTAAACAGTTTGTTAAATAGTTAAGAAAGTATAAATACTGTATAGAGAAGAACTACTTTGAAGATCTTGTATTAAATAGTAAAGCCTCAAACAAAATAGTTGTCACAAAAAGCCCTCTTTTCAGCACCACACAATGGTAACAAAAAAGGGTTCTGAAGTTCTCCCAGGCTCCTGTTACAAGAGAACATATTACACACTCGTCCCCATCCATCACCCATTCCTCAAAAGAACAAATTATTAACCACCCCAAAGTAACTACGCACTAGTTATGACCTTCTTCTAGGGGCCATTTCCAGGGCTGTGGGGTTTTGGTTCAGGGAGAATTAACTGTTCAATTCGCACATCTTCCTCTATGGGGAGAACTCAAGTTAATTAAGAGTGAGGATGGTGCAAAGCCACCATCACAAAGTGGGACCTGAAGAGGGTGCTGTTTCATTCACCTTACTATTTCCCTCTTCTTGCTTTCCGCCCTTCCCAAGCCAGAGATCCAACCCCTCCTCGACTGCCAATGACTAAATGTATTTGTGCTCATGGGCTTCCCAAGTGGTGCTAGTGGTGAAGAACCCACCTGCTAAAGTAGGAGACATAAGAGGCTCAGGGTTCAATCCCCGGGTTGGGAAGATCCCCTGGAGGAGGGTATGGTAACCCACGTCAGTAGTCTCGCCTGGAGAATCCCAAGGACAGAGGAGCCTGGTGAGCAACAGTCCACGGAGTCGCAAAGAATCGGATACAACTGAAGCGACTTAGCACACGCAAGCACATTGTGCTCACAAGTGGTGACAATGGAGCCATTTCAGTCACCACTCAGTCTGCAAGTCTGCAGTGATATTCAGTGACAGCCAAGGAGTCTACAGAAGTACATCGAGGGCCGCATTTAAAACTAGACTGAAGCCAGCCTAGTTTTCCAAAACAAGCTGAAGCAGTAGTCAGGAAATATGGTAATACAACTCCAAAAACTTCTGTGCACACAGACTCAGGAAGTGAAGGGTTCAAGCCTTATCTGCTCAGAGTTGCCCTTCTAGCCAGCTCTCCAGGATTTAACAAATCTGTGCTAGTGTCTGAACTGACATCCCCAGGATAAGCATTCTCCGGGAGAAAAGAGGATGTGAACGGCTGCCCAGCTTCTCAAGCCTGAGCCTCTGTCTTCTTCAAGCTGGGCAGTGGCCCAGCCATCAGGAGTCTCAGAAATTGACTTTAGCCCAGATTTGAATTAAGTACCAATATGTTAGTATCATCATATTTCAATATATCTCCCACATTCGGTGACATGCCCAGTGACATCCCTTGAAAACAGAGATATGGTGACATTTGTCCTATTGTTCTGCATAGCCACAGCTGCCACCTCCTGCAGAGGGAACGTGGACTCAGTCAGCACAGTCTCCACCTCCCCTTATTGTCTCACACTGGACCACACGTTCCCACTGCCTATCAGCCTCCAGCAAGCACTGGAGTTTGTGGCCTCTGACTTACCAATAACTCTGCAGCAAAATCTTTGAGATCCAAGATCAAAATACAGGTTTCCAAAGGTGGGGGAAACAAAAACAATTGCAGGGCTTTTCTGCTAAAAACCTCTGAAGTGACTGAGAATCTAACACCATTTCCTATCTTTCCTATCCCACAATACTGGGACCTAGCTCAGTGGGTACTAAAAAAAAAAATAAATGACAGATATGCAGTCTACCCACTCAAGGATCTTCCCCTGTGGCTGAGATGGTAAAGAATCCACCTGCACTGCAGGAGACTTGGGTTCAATCCCTGGGTTGGGAAGACCCCCTGAAGAAGGGAACGGCTACCCACTCCAGTATTCTGGCCTGGAGAATTCCATGACTGTATAGTCCATGGGGTCACAAAGAGTCAGACATGACTGAGCAACTTTCACTTTCACCCCCTCAAGTGCCCACCATATAATAGAAATAGATGCTGATAATGTCCCCTTCTTCCTAGGACACAGGCCTTGGTCTGTAACATTCTAGGAGCTTTTTCAGCTTTGCCTCTTCACCCAGCAGGGAGAGTGACGTGTAGCCAACTCCATTCCATGTTTTAGTCTCATTTGTTCCCATTTCTTGTCCCTGAAATCCTTCCCCTCCCTTACTATGCTTCTTTTCCTTTGTCCTCCACTGCTTTCTGCACAGGACACTCTGTCCCCATCTGCTATTGTGCAAACCAGGGATTACTAACTCAAAGGCCTTCAGGGTCCCAGCAGGCCATATAAATGTGTGAAATCACCAAGCGTAAGACAATGATAAAACAACTGAAGCAGTTATTTAGATGGTGAACTGCCAACTGAAGCAGTCCACAGCCTAAAGTTATTCACACACAATTAAAAAAGAAAGAAAGAAATGCTACTATGAATGAACCAACTATTCTACTGCTGGGTTAGAACAGCTGGCCAACAGTTTGCAAAGAGTATTTTAAACATTCAAACATAAAATCTAGGTTCCAATTCCCAGTCTAAGCAAGTTGATTTTCAAGCTTTTTGATGTGTACATCCTGGTCAGTAAATTATACGTAGCATGAATGTTCACATATTCAATCAATGTTCACATATTCCTTTGTAAGTTATATCCGTTTATCCCTGCACTGAGTTTTGAACTTTCAAAACAAATACGAGGGAACCAAATCGCACAGACACAGAAGCACCACTCATACTCCCCTTTAGACTTGAAAGAATTCCCAGCAGCTGGAGAGAGCTCCCTTGTCCCGGGTCGCATCTGTTTGCAGGGCAGCCTGCATCCAGGACGGGTCACTTAGGAGGGTGGCACCCTCTCGGCGACTCAGGAGGTCTCTGAAAAGCTTTCCCGACTCATAGCTCCCTGCGGGTGAGCTGAGGTGTCTGCTGAGACTGGACCACAGCCCAGCTTTTTCCTCTTGTCCTCCCCAGCCCTCCTTCCTTCACGCCTTCTTCAGAAGTTCACCAACAGCCACACTCTAAACCATCCCCTGTCTGTGAAACTGTCTCAGAGTCTACTTTCTGGAACTAAGTGGCATGAATACAAGTTTTGATATTTTCTTCTTCCACCACAAAAGGCTACCTTACTGTGTGGGTGAACAATGGTCTTAAGTCAGTGCAGCCCAATAGAATGTTCTGGAAAGAGGGAAATGTCCACTATGGCAGCCACCAGCTACATGTGGCTATGGAGATTGTGATTAGTACAACCGAGGAGGTTAGCATCTTAAATTATTTAATTATAATTCATTTAAACTTAAGTAGCCCCATGTGCTACTTGGAGCAATTGGTGCAGGTATAAGCTATTTGTATCCCAGGTGGGCAGACTGAAAGGGCCCAGAGTTATTATTATTTTCTCAATATGAAAAGAGGAACAAATGTGCTGCATTGAACAAAATATATATGTAGGTAGCCATTTAATTTAATCACCGTAAGTTGTAAAAAAAAAAAAAAAAAAAATCACTTCCTCCTCTTGTCAGATAAAATATTCAGTAACATCCCCAGACCACTCCTTTGAGCTGCACACATCAGCTGTCATCGTGAGTTAGCCAGGCAGATGCTCAAGGGGCAGAGACAGGGCCTGCCATCTACTTCCGTTTGATCGGTTCAGCTCTGATGTAAGTGAACATTCCCCTATCAAACAGTCCATTTTCTTCCCATGAACGTGAAGTCTCCATTTAAGATTTCTGACCAAGAACCAGCAGCTCCCACCTCAGAGAAATGCTGCTGCCAACCCCCAGCAACGCTACCAGGAATTTGCTCATCAGCAACCGCACGATAATCAGGTAGATTGCTGGGAGCATATTTGAAAGCAAGGGGAGGACCCCTTCACCCCCAACCCCTCTGGACTGCAAATGTAACTGCTTAATGACTGTGCTGGGCCCAGCATGTGACTCAATGGCTTATTATTTTTTGAAGCTACGTAAGAAATGGCGAATGCAAGAGGGACACATAGGCCCTCCTGTCTCCCTGAAAGCAGGAAATAAATCTCTCATGTGAAATGTACACTCCCTGCATTTGGAACCATAAGGACACCCTTATCAACCAAGATAGGGAATTCCCATGTAAACAAACCTGACACACCTATGTAAACAAACCTTGTAACCTATCTCCTGTACTACCCCAAGCCCAAACTCTGTTTAGACTCTTCCCTAATTGAGCATCCCAAGCCTAAATTTCTTTGTCCTGTAAATTCCTTACCAACTGACTGTTTGTCTAAAAACTATAAAAGCTGCCTGCTTTGGCCACTTCTTAGGTCCCATTTCTATGAGACTTCCCTGCACGTGATTGACATTATTGTTGTTGTTTAGTCGCTAAGTCATTAAGTCATGTCCGACTCTCTGTGGCCCCATGGACTGTAGCCCACTAGGCTCCTCTGTCCATGGGATTTCCCAGGCAAGAATACTGGAGTGGGTTGCCATCTCCTTCTCCAGGGGATTTTCCTGACCCAGGGATCAAATCCACGTCTCCTGCATTGGCAGGCGGATTCTTTATCACTGAGATATTTGGGAAGCCCCTACATATGATTAAAATTTTTCTATTTCCAGTTCACCTGTCTTGTGTCAGTTTTTTTTTTTTTTAATTAGTCTAGCCACAAGAACTCAAGAGGGGTGGGGGAGAAATTCGACCGCCCCAACAACTATAAAGGCAGACATCCATAAGTAAGCTGTACCTGGAGAACACAGTTCCGTTTCCATGAGAGATCCTTCCTCATCACTCTCCACAGGCCCTCCCTCCTGCGTAAAGTCATTTCCTGGGCAGTGGTCATCAGAAGCAAGGGGGAGATACACTCAGATCTGGCAGGCAGCAAACCTCACTGTGTTCTGGCAGCCGACGGAGGGTGTGAGGTGTTAATGCATTAACTACTCCTCTGGAGAAAGGTTAAAGTTTGGGCTTGAATCACAAGTGAAAATGAGCTTGGTGGCCTGGTCGTCACCCCTTGTGGACATTTATCCAGTCTATAGAAGCCTCCCCGGGCGGGTGGTCTCAGCTCATTAAAGGAGCGAGACAAGAGAAAAATCAGGGTTAGGTACCCAGAGGGCTTTCAAAGTGGAACCCTGGCTCACTTTCTCTTCAAACAGCAGTGAAGCCATGCCTGCAGAAGGGGGCCTTTTCTGGGCAACGAGCTGACCACAAAGTCAGCACCGGCCTTTCCACTAAAGGCCTTCACCCCGCTGTGTCTGGGTGACCCTGTCTATCATGTTCTTCCCTTCCCTGACCCTTAGACCAGCTTGACCTCGCTATCCAGAATTCCACTTTGCTAATGCTATCAGCCAACTAACGCTTCTTGGACATGGCTATGAAAGGAGTGACACAGTCCCTGACTTCATGGAGATGATCGTCTGTCAGGGTAGGTGGATGCTAAACCAAAAAGCACCCGAGAGGAGGAGAAAGAATGCACAGAGAGAGGTAAGGGGGAGACCTGAGTCCAGGGGCCCAAGGGAGCTTGTTTAAGGAAGAAGTTTCTCAGCAGATGATTCACTCAGTCCCACTCCCCTAACTTGAAGTTCAACCCGCCTCAATGTAGACCAGTATCATGTGTGGACCTCCTTCATAACACTGATCATGGTGCTCATCTCCCAGGGCTGTGACTATCTGGGCACTTCTACATTGTAACTGTCTTGATATGTGGCTGTAACATGACTCTCCACAAACATCCCATTCTCCTTCTTTCCATGGCACATGTTAGAATTGGACTTTCCACTCCTCCTTAGGAATCATCTTTGGTGCCAGACAATAAAACGTGAGTAAAAATAGCATGTGTCACCTATGGACAGAAGCTTTAGAAGCCAGGATGCAATTGACCATGGTCACCACAGAGACCAGAGGCCATGTGACAAGATGAAGCAGCCTGGGGCTTGAGGGCCTGTTAGTTTGCAACCTCAGGAGCTTTTCCAGGTGAAATCTGAAACTGGGCCCTGTACATGGAGAGCAAGGAGAGAAGGAAGGAAGAGGTAGGCCACTCCAGAAGGTAGGTGGCAGTTATCACAAGCAGAGGAACTTTTGAGGCTTGTCTTGGGTAGCAGCTAGACAAGTGAACATCCATCTCTACCTGCCAGAATCTTAAAAGTTCCTATGGATTCCATAACTGGGTCCCAATGATCTCAACATTGTACTGTCTCTCAAGACTATAGCTTTGAAATGGCTGCTAGCATGGGAAAAGTAGGTGAAATGTACATTCCAAGGAGAGGGGAGGGGTGAGGGTCAACCAGTGGCCACGTCCTGTGGCTGTTCCAAACACAGCCTCCTGCTGACTTCATGTGGATGTCAAGTGCAGACACAAAATAAATGTGTTAAACTCCTGAGATTTGGAGGGTTCTTTGTTACTGTTCTAAAATCTAGCCTAGCTGGCTATTACAATACGTTAGGTCCCCCTGGGTTCTGAGCTCCTTAAAAACAAGAGTTGCTTATCTACTTTTGTGTCTCCAATGCCCAGCACATGGTACATGCTCAGTAAATGTTTATTAGAGAGTTTTTTATAATGAACCTAAGGAAAGCTCAATTTAGGTGCTGTTTTTAAAAATGATGAGATAATAAGAAAATTGATCACTGCAGGCCACCAAGATAGGAAATGGCCATCGTGGAATCAATGGAAGCGACATCACTGGCTGGGACATACATCATATGTCATGTGCTGTGATCTACAGTAACATTCATGTAAAGAGCCCAGTTATTTGCTTAAAAATACTAACTTGCACTGAAAACAAATAAGAGCAAAGTGAAAAAAGTTAATAACATCCTGAGTCACATCCATTATTTTTGTAATTGCATCTCTATTGAAATGATTCATATTCACAAACCAAGGAGAAAGGATCAGTAATTAGGAGGGAAGAACCCATTCCCCAAGGTTTTCTTGGAATCTACTCAATTACTTCCTCTTGAAAAACTTTACCCATTTTTTTTGAAAGCAGTTTTCAAGTTCCTGAGTCATCCTATTCATAACGCTTTATCTGCAATTCTTTTTCTCACTGTATCTTTCATGGAATACATTTCCAATTTCCTGCTTAATTCCCTGTCTACAACTCATGGATATCTAAGCCTTGGCATTTGGAGTTGGTGCATATGTAAAGTAATAATGCACTACTGTATTCTTCCAAATAATTAAAGGACAAATATTTGTTCCTGATTACACCTTGCATTACCCATTAATTTGGAAATATATCTTTGCTGAGAGGATAAAAGCAGAATTTGCCATAAATTTAGAAAAGCATGTCCTTTTCTAGACTATCTCTGTGAAAAGAAGTCATTAATGATGTTACCCTTTAGTACAGTTTCAATTTACATGTCATTGAGGAATATGAACCACTGTGAATTCTAATTAAAAGGTTATTATCCAAGCCAGTGTTCAAGATAGGCTAATTGCTGTAATAAATAGACCCAAACATGTGATGTTCAAAACAATAGAAATTTATTTCTTGCTCACCTAACAGTCCTGGATGGTCTTCAGACATTTTCAGAATGCAGTAGCTCTCCTCTACATGATCATTCCAATGTCCCTCCTCCCAACTCACTGGCCTTTCTCCTGATCCACATTCAGCCACTGGGAGGCAAACAGCAAGAGTAGCATGGGTGGTGGGTAGGGGACAGCCCTGGAAATAATACACAGCCTTTCCACTAATGTTACTGAACCTCAGTCTGATGCAAGAAAAGTTGTCTAGGAAAAAGATACAATGGATTTAAGAAACATCTAGCATCTCTGCCACAACCAACTTCAGGTTGATGTGCAAACACCACTGAGATGAGAAAACAGATGAAAGAGACAGACATATGAATGAACTGGGCTTGGTTGTTTATTTTCTTGGTTTATTCTAGCCACAGCACCAGTGACACAGGATGATGTCAGGTCTAACCAACTTGTATCCTTTACTATTTCCCCTTCCACAAGATATCACTAGCAGGTGGGTAACACCATAAAATATGTATCAACTATTCAATGGTCAGTCCAGCAGGTTCTCAAAGTGTGGCCTACAGATATCGAGGCCTACTGACACCCTTTTCAGGGGAACTAAAGAGGTCAAGAACATTTTTATAATCAAACTAAAACGTTATTTGCCTTGTTCATAATGTTGACATATGCATAGATAGTACAAAAACAGCTGGTATTTCAGCATAAATCAAGGCATGCACTCACAGACAGAAAAGAGGTAGGAGGGCCAAGGGAGTGCAGTAGGTTCATTTAAGAATCCTTAATGAAGTAATAAAAATTATTGTTATTAAATTCCAAATCTTGAGGACACATTTTTAATATTTTATGTGACAAACTGGGAAGTATACATCAAGTACTTCTGCTACATGCCCAAGTGTGATGACTATCTCAAAGGAAAGCACATGTGCAAGTGTTTGAAATGCACAAATGCACAAAAATGTTTCCTATGAAACAATTTTTACTTGAAAAATTTTAAAAAGCACTAGCCAGTAACAAAATTTGAGCTATCAAGTGAAAATTCAAATTTCGGGGAACTTGTATACAGCACCATGAGTTTATTAACAGCTTCCCAATACTTAAAGACTTCTGACAAAAACCAGTGATAATATTAATAAACAGGACTTTTTTCCTTTATGTTTGATGAACTATGTCAATTTCATAATTCAGTAAACCAAATGAACAATACATAATGTTCCAAAATCATGCACTTGGAAAAGTTTCAAAATGAAAGATAGACTAACGGATTTTAATGTAACCAAGTAATAAAATGTCATTAATACGATTTCAGTCAGATACCACACAACTAACGTAAAGAAACTACCATTTTTCAAGTTTCAATACAACTTCCAAAATTAATTTCCTGAAAATATTTTAATATATTTCCCCCTTTGCAACTACATATCTATGTGAGGCCTACTTTTCTTCATATATTTCAACAAAAACAACATATAGCAACAGATTGAATGTAGAAGCAGATATGAGAATCCAGCAGTTTTTCTATTAAGCCAGACATGAAAGATATCTGCGAATTTGTAAAATGATGCCATTCTTCTCAATTTATTTTTATTTTTGAAAAATAACTTACACTGCATGAAGTATATGGTATATTAAAATGTAGTAAACATATTGCTTTTTAATGAACTAAAATTTCTTTTCAATTTCTGTTTTAATTTCTAATATGATTAAATTCACAAAGTGAGGAAATCTTGACATAAATAGGTTATTAATTCAGCAAATATTAAGATAACTTTTTATCTGTGGAGATACAAAGATGAATATAACATGGTTTCTGCCATTAAATGACTTGCCCAAGCTTGTGTGTCAGTTTTTATAAACAGACAAGCAATCACACAGACATTATATAATGGCCTGGGATATATCACCTTAGAATGGAGAAGGTTAGATAAAGTTAAAGAACATTTAGCCTGAATCTAAAAATGTGCTTTGAAGGTAAGATTCAGTTTTTGTATTTCAGAGCTTTAGCTTCTCCAGTCCATAAAGTAGGGCAACTATCTACTTCTTAGAGTTGATAGAAGGATCAAATGTAGCATTTATAAAGTGAGATACAAACATCACACTTAGCAGGAGGTCCTAAGATGGCGGAGGAATAAGACAGGGAGACCACTTTCTCCCACACAAATTCATCAAAAGATCATTTGAACGCTGAGCAAATTCCACAAAACAACTTCTGAATGCTGGCGGAGGATATCAGGCACCCAGAAAGGCAGCCCATTGTCTTCAAAAGTAGGTAGGACAAAAGATAAAAAGAGAGACAAAGGAGTTAGGGAGGAAGACCCGTCCCAGGGAGGCAGTTTGGAAGGAGGAGAAGTTTCCAAACACCAGGAAACCCTCTCACAGGCAGGTCTGTGGGGAGTTCTGGAATCTCAGAGGGCAACATAACTGGGAGAAAAAAAAAAACACAGATTACACGCCAAGTATAAGCTGGAACAAGGAACTATCTGGAACTGAACTGACCCCACACTACCCTCAACAGCTCCAGAAAATTCCTAGATATATTTTACTATTATCATTTTTTTAATTTGTTTTATTTTTGAGTCCTTTATTACTCCTTTAATTTTCATTTTTATAACCTACTGCTACCTTGCAAAAAAAAAGAACCTATTTTTAAAGTAAATGTCATATATTTTTTATAATTTTTGTGATTTTGTTTTTTTAATATTGTATTTTTGGGAGTCTAACCTCTACTCTAGATTTTTAATCTTTGCTTTTTGGTATTTGTTATCAATTTTGTACCTTTAAGAATCCAATTCACAGTACCCATTTTTACTTAGTAGTGTGATTACTGGCTTGATTGCTCTCCCCCTTTGACTCTCCTTTTTCTCCCCCAGGTCACCTCTATCTCCTCCCTCCCCCTTCTCTTCTCTACCCAATTCTGTGAATCTCTTTGGGTATTCTGGGCTGTGGAAAACATTAGGGAACTGATTACTGGCTAGATCACTCTCTCTCCTTTTGACTCCCCCTCCTCTCCTCCTGGTCACCTCTATCTCATTCCTCCCTCTTCTCTTCTCTGTGAAACTCTGTGAACCTCTCTGGGTGTTCCAGACTGTGAAGAGCACATAGGGAAGTGATTACTGGCTAGATTGCTCTCTCCCCTTTTGATTCCCCCTCTTCTCTTCCTGGTCACCTCTATCTCCATCCTCCCTCTTTTCTTCTCCATGTAATTCTGTGAACCTCTCTGGGTGTCCTTCTCTGTGGAGAATCTTTTCTCCATTAACCTAGATGTTTTATCATTGGTGTGGTATGGATGGAGAAGTCTTGAGGCTACTATAAGAATAAGACTGAAAACCAGAGGCAGGAGGCTTAAATCCAAAAGCTGAGAACACCAGAAAACTCCTGACTCTAGGAAACATTAATCAATAAGAGCTGATCCAAAAGCCTCCATACCTACACTGAAACCAAGCTCCACCCAAGAGCCAACAAGTTTCAGGGCAAGACATACCACACTAATTCTCCAACAGTGCAGGAACATAACACTGAGCATTAAAATATAGGTGGCCAAAAGTCACACCAAGCTCATAGACACCTCAAAACTCACTACTGGACACTTCATTGCACTCCAGAGAGAAGAGATCCAGCTCCACCCACCAGGACACCAATGCAAGCTTCCCTAACCAAGAAACCTTGACAAACCACTCATCCAACCCCACCCACAGGGAGGAAACTCCACAATAAAGAGGAACCACAAACTTCCAGCATACAAAAAGGCCACCCCAAACACAGCAATCTTAACAAGATGAAAAGGCAGAGAAATATTCAGCAGGTAAAGAAACATGATAAATGCTCACCAAACCAAACCAAGGAGGAGATAGGGAGTCTACCTGAAAAAGAATTCAAAATAATGATAGTAAAAATGATCCAAAATCTTGAAAACAAAATGGAGTAACAGATAAAGTCTGGAAACAAGGATTGAGAAGATGCAAGAAATGTTTAACAAGGACCTAGAAGGAATAAAGAGACAATCAATGATGAATAATGCAATAACTGAGATAAAAAACACTCTGGAGAGAACCAACAGTAGAATATGAGGCAGAAGATAGGATAAGTGATGTGGAAGATAGAATGGTGGAAATAAATGAAGCAGAGAGGAAAAAGAATTAAAAGAAATAAAGACAACCTCAGAGACCTCTGGGACAATGTCAAACATCTCAACATTTGAATCATAGGAGTCCCAGAAGAAGACAACAAAAAGAAAGGCCATGAGAAAATACTTGAGATAATAGTTGAAAACTTCCCTAAAATGGGGAAGGAAATGGCCACCCAAGTCCAAGAAACCCAGAGAGTCCCAAACAGGATAAATCCAACGATAAACATCCCGAGACACATATTAATCAAATTAACGAAGATGAAACACAAAGAACAAATATTAAAAGCAGCAAGGGAAAAGCAACAAATAACACACAAGGGGATTCCCATAAGGATAACAGTTGATCCTTCCATAGAAAGTCTTCAGGCCAGAAGGGAATGGCAGGACATACTGAAAGTGATGAAAGAGAAAAACATACAGCCCAGATTACTATACCCAGCAAGGATCTCATTCAAATATGAAAGGGAAATCAAAAGCTTTACAAACAAGCAAAAGCTGAGAGAATTCAGCACCACCAAACCAGCTCTTCAACAAATGCTAAGGGATCTTCTCTAGACAGGAAACACAGAAAAGGTTTGTAAACTCGAACCCAAAACAACAAAGTAAATGGCAATGGGATCATACTTACCAATAATTACCCTAAATGTAAATAGGTTGAATACACCAACCAAAAAACAAAGGATGGCTGAATGGATACAAAAACAAGACCCCTATATATGCTGTCGACAAGAGACCCACCCCAAACCAAGGGACACATACAGACTGAAAGTGAAGGGCTGGAAAAAGATATTTCATGAGAATGGAGACCAAAAGAAAGCAGGAGTAGCAATATTCATATCAGATAAAATAGACTTTGAAATAAAGGCTGTGAAAAGAGACAAAGAAGGGCACTACATAATGATCAAAGGATCAATCCAAGAAGAAGATATAAAAATTATAAATATATGTGCACCCAACATAGGAGCACTACAATATGTAAGGCAAATGCTAGCAAGTATGAAAGGGGAAATTAACAGTAACACAATAATAGTGGGAGATTTTAATACCCCACTCACACCTATGGATAGATCAACTAAACAGAAAATTAGCAAGGAAATGCAAACTTTAAATGATACAATGGACCAGTTAGACCTAATTGATATCTATAGGACATTTCACCCCAAAACAATCAGTTTCACCTTTTTCTCAAGTGTACATGGAACCTTCTCCAGGATAGATGCTGGGCCATAAATCTAGTCTTGGTAAATTCAAAAAAATTGAAATCATTCCAAGCATCTTTCACAATGCAGTAAGGCTAGATGTCAACTACAGGGAAAAAAAACAATTAAAAATACAAACATATGGAGGCTAAACAACACACTTCTGAATAACCAGCAAATCACAGAAGAAATCAAAAAAGAAATCAAAATATGCATAGAAATGGATAAAAATGAAAACACAACAACCCAAAACCTATGTGATTTAGTAAAAGCAGTGCTAAGGGGAATGTTCATAGCAATATAGGCTTATCTCAAGCAACAAGAGAAAAATCAAATAAATAACCTAACTCTACACCTAAAGCAACTAGAAAAAGAAGAACCCCAGTGTTAGTAGAAGGAAAGAAATCATACAAATTAGGCAGAAAAAAATGGAAAAGAAACAAAGGATACCATAGCAAAAATCAACAAAGCTAAAAGCTGGTTCTTTGAGAAGATAAATAAAATAGACAAACCATTAGCCAGACTCATCAAGAAACAAAGGGAGAAGTATCAAATCAATAAAATTAGAAATGAAAATGGATAAATCGCAACAGACAACACAGAAATACAAAGGATCATAAGAGACTATTATCAGCAACTACATGCCAATAAAATGGACAACTTGGAAGAAATGGACAAATTCTTAGAAAAGTGTAACTTTCCAAAATTGAACCAGGAAGAAATAGAAAACTTTTAACAGACCCATCACAAGCACAGAAATTTAAATTGTAATCAGAAATCTTCCAGCAAACAAAGCCCAGGACCAGATGGTTTCACAGCTGAATTCCACCAAAAATTTAGAGAAGAGCTAACACCTATCCTATTCAAACTCTTCCAGAAAATTGCAGAGGAAGGTAAACTTCCAAACTCATTCTATGAGGCCACCATCACCCTAATACCAAAACCAGACAAAGATGCCACAAAAAAAAAAAGAAAACTACAGGCCAATATCACTGATGAACGTAGATGCAAAAATCCTCAGCAAACAGAATCCAACAACATATTAAAAACATCATACATCATGACCAAGTGGGCTTTATCAGTGATGCAAGGATTCTTTAATATCCACAAATCAATCAACATGATACACCACATTAACAAATTGAAAGGTAAAAACCATATGATTATCTCAATAAATGCAGAGAAAGCCTTTGACAAAATTCAACATGCATTTATGATAAAAAAAAAAAAAACCTCCAGAAAGCAGGAATAGAAGGAACATAACTCAATGTAATAAAACCCATATATGACAAACCCACAGCAAACATTATCCTCAATGGTGAAAAATTGAAAGCATTTCCCCTAAAGTAAGGAACAAGGCAAGGGTGCACACTCTCACCACTACTATTCAACATAGTTTTGGCAGTTTTAGCCACAGCAATCAGAGAAGAAAAAGAAATAAAAGGAATCCAGGTTGGAAAAGAAGTAAAATTCTCACTGGTTGCAGATGACATGATCCTCTACATAGAAAACCCTAAAGACTCCACCAGAAAATTACTAGAGCTAATCAATGAATATAGTAAAGTTGCAGGATATAAAATTAACACACAGAGAAATCCCTTGCATTCCTATATGCTAACAATGAGAAAATGGAAAGAGAAATTAAGGAAATAATTCCATTCACCATTGCAATGAAAAGAATAAAATACTTAGGAATAAATCTACCTAAAGAAACAAAAGACCTATACATAGAAAACTATAAAACACTGATGAAAGAAATCAAAGATGACACAAGTAGATGGATAAATATGCCATGTTCATGGATTGAAAGAATCAATATAGTGAAAATGAGTATACTACTCAAAGCAATCTATACATTCAATGCAATCCCCATCAAGCTACCAACAATATTTTTCACAGAACTAGAACAAATAACTTCACAATTTGTATAGAAATACAAAATACCTTGAGTAGCCAAAGCAATCTTGAGAAAGAAGAATGAAACTGGAGGAATCAACCTGCCTGACTTCAGGCTATACTACAAAGCTACAGTCATCAAGAGAGTATGGTACTGGCACAAGGACAAAAATATAGATCAATGGAACAAAATAGAAAGCCCAGAGATGAATCCACATACCTATGGACACTTTATCTTTGACAAAGGAAGCAAGAATATACAATGGAGAAAAGACAATCCCTTTAACAAGTGGTGCTGGGAAAACTGGTCAACCACTTGTAAAAGAATGAAACTAGAACACTTTCTAACACCATACACAAAAATAAACTCAAAATGGATTAAAGATCTAAATGTAAGACCATAAACTATAACACTCCTAGAGGAGAACACAGGCAAAACACTCTCTGACATAAATCACAGCAAGATCCTCTATGGCCCACCTCCCAGAGTGATGGAAATAAAGGCAAAAATAAACAAATGGGACCTAATTAAACTTAAAAACTTTTGCACAACAAAGGAAAATATAAGCAAGATGAAAAGACAGCCTTCAGAATGGGGGAAAATAATAATAAATGAAGCTACTGACAAAGAATTAATCTCAAAAATATACAAGCAGCTCCTGCAGCTCAATTCCAGAAAAGCAAATGACCCAATCAGAAAGTGGGCCAAAGAACTAAACAGACATTTCTCCAAAGAAGACATACAGATGGCTAACAAACACATGAAAACATGCTCAACATCACTCATTATCAGAGAAATGCAAATCAAAACCACAATGAGGTACCATTTCATGCTGGTCAGAATGGCTGCTATCCAAAAGTCTACAAACAATAAATGCTGGAGACGGTGTGGAGAAAAGGGAACCCTCTTACACTGTTGGTGGGAATGCAAACTGGTACAGCCACTATGGGGGACAGTGTGGAGATTCCTTAAAAAACTGGAAATAGAACTGCCATATGACCCAGCAATCCCACTCCTGGGCATACACACCAAGGAAACCAGATCTGAAAGAGACACGTGTACCCCAGTGTTCATTGCATCACTGCTTACAATAGCCAGGACATGGAAGAAACCTAGATGTCCATCGCAGACAAATGGATAAGAAAGCTGTGGTACATATATACAATGGAATATTACTCAGCCATTAAAAAGAATGCATTTGAATCAGTTCTAATGAGGTGGATAAAACTGGAGCCTATTATACAGAGTGAAGTAAGTCAGAAAGAAAAACACCAATACAGTATACTAACACATATATATGGAATTTAGAAAGATGGTAACGATGACCCTGTATGCAAGACAGCAAAAGAGACACAGTTGTAAAGAACAGTCTTTTGGACTCTGTGGGAGAAGGTGAGGGTGGGATGATTTGAGAGAATAGCATTGAAACATGTATATTATCATATGTGAAACAGATCACCAGTCCAGGTTTGATGCATGAGACAGGGTGCTCAAGGGCTGGTGCACTGGGGCGACCCTGAGGGATGGGATGGGGGGGTGGAAGGGGGGTTCAGGATGGGAACATGTGTACACCTATGGCTGATTCACGTCAATGTATGGCAAAAACCACTACAATATTGGATAGTAATTAGCCTCCAATTAAAATAAATAAATAAATTTTAAAACAAACAAAAAAACAAATGTCACAGTTATTATCTATGTTATTATCAAATTTTTAAAGAAACTCAGCAATCTGAGCCAATGGAGTAAGGTGAATAGAAATATTACACTGTTTATTGTGTTACTGTTATAAAATACAAGAACTATGAATTCTGAAACAAAGCTGCCTCCAAGGCTTTTGGACAGATTGTAAACCATTTATCTTAGTTCCACTCATAAGACCAAGAGAAGATAGAACGCTTTTCCCCAAAGTTGGTTCTGAACCATGGACCAACCTGCCCAGCCAGCGTGGACTCTACCTAACTGCATGGTTTAAAGGAATCTTGTGAGTGACTGCTGGATACTCCCATGATCTACTAGCTTCCTATCCTCTAAAAAAAGAAGCACATTTCCATTAGCTTGAAATGATCAGTTCTAGGATCCCAAATTGGCTCACAGTAATAATCAGTTTTTATCTAAGTAATTATAAATCATCTGTTTAAAGCTTGTTTTTATCATTGGAGAAATACTTCCATAAAACTCAGTAGCCCATGCTTTTTATATAACTTGAAAAAGCAATAATATTTAATATATTCAGTTGACAAGTATGTTTTAAGCACCTCCTTAGTGTCTGGCACTTTGCTAGTCAATGACAACATAAGATGAACATGGTTCTTACACTCTCAGGTCTAAAATAGTCTGGCAGGAAAAACAGGCAACAGCAAGCAGATATTATAAAGCATAATAATATATACTAGCAAGTTTGATATTCTAGAAGTACATTTTAAAAGCACTCAACAGATCTTACAGAAATATGACATATACAGAGTCATCATGAAGGACTTCCGAGAAGAAGATGCTCAGCCAGGACCTGAAGGTTGAGTAGAATCAACCAGATGAAGAGAAAAGGGAACAATTTTTTAGGCAGAGGGCACAGGCTACTAACATCTTCTCTCCCTCCAGCTATGACCTAAAGATTTCATCCCCTTCAGGGCAAAAATTCAAGAAACATTTTGAAGTCATCATTTTTCTTAGCCACTCATGTGTATTTGGCAATCCCTCTTTCTTGAAACCCTGGCTTCCCTTAGCTTACGTGACATCACAACACACTTCTTGTCTCCTTATTACTCTGACTTTTAGTGCTTTTTGTCATTTTATTCTCTCTCTTTTTCTGTTAAATCTTGACTTTCCTCAAGGCTTGGTACTGTGCCGTCTCCTCTTGACACTCTATGTTCTCTCCCAAAGTAACTGCATTTAAAGCCCATAACTTCAATTACGAATTCTGCAGGGTGTCTTACAGTCTTTGTCTCCAGCCTCGACCTCCCCTCAGAGCTGCAGAACACCAACCTCTCCACTTGCTCAGCTCAGAGGCTCCTCAGACTCTGTCCACCAAACATGTGAATCACTCTGGTCTTCTTCCACCACCTCCTCTACAGGGACTGTCTCCACTGCCATCCAGGGACCCAGCCCAACACCTGGCAGTTTTCTTTGACAGGCCCTTCTTTATCCACCTCTTGTTTAATCCACCACCAAGTCCTACTGACTTCACCTCCAAAATCTCCCTCAAAACAACCCCCTACTCGCCACATCCTCCATTACTACCCTAATCCAAACCAGGGCATCAGCTGCGTGGATTACAACCACCTCTTCCCCCAACAGATGCATTCCTCACATCCTGTCAGCCTCCCTCTCCATATTCACTCTGCAGACAAAATGATCCTTTACAGACATTTTATCCTGCTGCCCCTGCTTGAAATGCCTCAGTGACTTTCAACCACCTTTAGTACAAAGACAAACATTCTTTTTTCAAAGCCTACAAAGCTGAGCACCATCTGATAGTGCTGACTCACCTCCACCCTCTCCAGCTACGCTCCCTTCCTGTGATGGCTCATCATCATTAAAGAGTCCCTTGCTGGACAGGACTTCATAAATCTTGCTCCTTCCTATATTGGAGACATCTTTCCTTCCTCTTCTTCCCCTAGTTAATGCCTATTCCTCCTCATCCATTTTACCAGGCTGACCTGGTAGAACTCTTTGACCTGGCTGACCCCATCTCTCTCCTTATCTCTGTCACAATGTTACGGTTTACTTGATTATTTGATCATTATTTGAGTAATTATCATCTCCCCTCACAAAGACCACAACCCTTTCTACTTTTATTCTCTGTTTTATTCTCTTTTATATCTCTCAACACCTAACACAGGGCCAGGATCATTGAATTTAGCTTTTGAATTAGTTACTATAACATGTGCAAAGGCTCAGAGAAAATTACACATACTTGAGAAGCTGGAATGTAAGGTTGGAACCTCCAGAAGAGGGAACGGATGGAGAGAGTCAAGCCCAGAGAGACTGATTAGAGGCAGGGCAAATAGCCACAAGAAGCAATGAAATGGAAAGTCCCAGCAGCGGTCTTGACAGGATCAAAACTGCATCACACTGACATCCCTGCAAAGGCTACACAGGAAATGCAGCCAAGTCTAGAGACAGAGAAAGGATTTCAGCTCCTCAGTAATCTGGGAGGTGAATGACTGGCTGAGAAATAGAGATGAACAGTAGTCTCTAACAGACTAAGAGTGCCATGACAAGAAGACTGGAGAAAACTAAGTTGATCTGAAAATCAGAAAATGAGGAGGACTCAACAAGACTATGGCCCTTTGTCTTCCAAATGAGGCTACAATCACCTAATAATTTCTGCATCCTGGACCCTGTCTTTTCTGTCCCCAGAGAACTGAGTGTACTGAAAGCAGCCAGATGCTCTCTTATCTTGCATATCCTCTTGACTCCAAGGGTCTTTGTAGGTCATGCTCCCTGATCCAGAACCTTGCTTCTGTATACTATTAGTTCTGTAGCTCCCTGCCATGTGCTACATTATGTCATAAAGTAGAAAAAAGAGTTCAAACATTTGAGGAACACTGTAGGCAGTTAAAAAATTAGGACTTAGCCTCTACAGATGAAAGGATAAAGAAGATGTCATACATATACACAATGGAATATGACTCAGCCATAAAAAAGAATGGAAAATGCCATTTGCAGCTGCATGGATGAACCTAGAAAATGTCATACCAAGTGAAGTAAGAAAGAGGCAAATACTATATGATATCACTTATATGTAGAATCTAAAATATGACACAAATGAACTTATCTATGAAACAGAAACATATTTACAGACATAGAAAACAGTCTGTGGTTGCCAGGTGTGTAGGGGAGGGAAAGACTGGGAGTTTGGGACTAGCAGATGCAAACTATAATTTATAGAATGGATAAACAACGAATTCCATTGTATAGCAGTGGGAACTATATTCAATATCCTATGATAAACCATAGTGGAAAAGAATATGAAAGAGAATAGATATGTATAACTGAATCACTTTGCTGTATGCTAGAAACAGACAACACTGTAAATCAACTATACTTCAATAAAAAAAAATCAGGACTTAAAATGCTCTGATTAACACAATGATCAGGATTAAAAGCTATCCAATAAATATACTAATGATATATAAACACAAGCTTTAGAAGCCCCAAGACTCTCCTGGGGGTGACTGTTTCATGTAAGAAGGGACTTCTGATCTGAATCTTAAAAGCTGAGTGAAGTCTGATATACAGAGAACATGTGAAAGGCATAGAAGAGAACATCCCATGTAAATTCATGAGCTGTTATAATAAGGCGACATGATCAGATTTGTTTTTCTAGGAAAGTAACTAAACCAGTCATATTGGTTTCCTTAGCCACCTCTCACTTTTCCTCCTCATTGGTACCATTTAGTATTACACTGAATTTCTTTTAGAATCTCTCTGGAGTATCTTCGCTTTTAGAGAAGAGCTAGCTACCAGTAGAAACAACAGGCTTCCCAGGTGGCTCCATGGTAAAGAATTCGCCTACTGACACAGGAGATGCAGGTTCAATCTCTGGGTCGGGAAGATCCCCTGAAGTAGGAAATGGCAACCTGCTCCAGTATTCTTGCCCTGGAAATCCCATGGACAGTGGAGCCCGGGGGCTGCAGTTGAGGGGGTCTCAAAGAGTCGGCCATAACTGAGCATGCACACACACGGTAGAAACAACAGGATATCATGTATCCCATGCTTGTTTCTTTACACCAGATTGGTCTCTGAACTGAGCTGGTCTAGTGGGCGCTGGGTCGAGTCAGTAAATCCAGCACCAGGTGTTCAACAAGACAACTCTTTATGAGGAAAGACTGCCCTTTGCTCACCAATTCCTATAATCACTTCAGGAGAAACTACAGCAGCTCAAAAGAAGCAAGTGTTCTAACAAGAATCACACAACCCCAGATACCATATATAACATTAGAGGGGAAAAAAAGTGAATCTCGCTTTCACTACTCTTTAATTGTAAGCAAAGTCTGCTGTGTTTCACCTTACTCATCCCCTCTTTCTAAAAGAAAAAGAAAAACCACATTTATCGGTAACCCTTAATCTAAGAAGTAACTAGGACTTCTGCCTTGAGCAGGAATCCGGGCCTTCCAACTTCAGCTGACTAATGCCTGTGGCCTGTGTCAGAGTGGCCATGAACTTCTACAGCCCGTAGGCTGTATCAGCACTTCTTCACACCCTCAAACTTCCATTATGGATAAATACCCACAACACATGTTCTCCCTTCATATCCTGGGTGAACTCTTAACCGTCCCATCTCCAGGAAACATAGGCTCATCCCCCAACCCCTAGATATCAGAAACCAAGGATTTCTTAAAGACACTGGGAGAAAAATGCTCGTTAATGAGACCAACAGCTCATCAGCAATCATCTCTGGGAAACTCACAAATACACACATACCCCATCATCATTCTCATTAGCCATGATGTCAAAAGGAAGAACTAAGATAGAAGGGTGAACAGCACTTTTCAGCCTCTGCCAGGAAAAGACAGGTTTTTTAGAGCTGAAAATGGTCCCTGTTGAAACTGTCATTTCCAGATTACAGCTGGCAGGACCCGGAGCAGCAAGGAACCGACAGGAAATCACCAAGCCTGCTCCCAGCTGGCTCCTTGGGAATAGCAGGCCGCCTGTCAGCGTGCATCTCTGCCCACAGAACTGAGAGCTGGGCGGCTGCAGCTCACACGCCGCCTGACAGCCCCCTCTCCCGAGGCTCCGTATTATTACAGCCTGCCCTTCTGCTGGCGTGGAATTAACTTGTTCTGACGCTGTGACAGTTCTGACGACTACACAGTTTGAGGCAAGGAGTCGGGTCACACGCTGCTACATGCATGGGCTGTCACTAACTGTGCCACGAAAACCAGACAAAACCTTGTCAGGGGAGATCAACTCCTCTGGAGACAGAGGTAAGTGACTCAACTCGCGGCCCTCTTGTGAGGGGTTTGCTCAGTTCAAGGACAGGATCGGCTGACAAAAGGACCTGATGTTTCAGAAAGACACCACCGACTACGGCATGGGGACAGAAGCATAGATGCAGAAAGAGAAAAACACACTGGGACAAATGTGAGAGTGCTAACGGAGAAGGGCTTCTAGGAGGTGGCCAGAGAAGATCCTGTCCTCACTTTTGAAAATCAATGGCGTAAACTCCCAAATCACACAGCTTCACAGCCATAAAACCTCCAGCAAGAAAGGAAGGCAATCAACCTTGGTTTTACTAAATACGGTATCTACTGCATGTCTGACAGCATGCCAGGTATTAGAAAGGCTACAGAAACATAGCACGTGATTCCTAGATTTGGCAACCTTACAATTTAGCTGATGAGGTAAGACTCACTTTCATAAAAATATATAATGTGTTAAACATAACCTTCTTTCCCTAGGCCAGTATGCTCTGTGGGAATCTGAAGACCCAGGCTGAGCCCCAGAGAGAGACAGACTGAAAAACAGGGATGCCCAACAGGAAGAAATCAGAGAGAAGTCACTCCAAAGCTCATCACTCCTTCCTTGGGCTGCCAATGGTCAGAATTTCAGCTATCCTTTCCTCTCTTTTTGGTTGTGCCTGTGGCAAGGCCCTCCAGGGTCCAGCCTAAGAATCAGCTGACTTGGTTTTCACACATCCCAGTGGTGTGCTTCTTAACTTTCTCCCTCCTGGAAGTGCTCACACTCCGAGATCCTGATAACTCTGGTAAGCCCCCAGTTTATCCTTCTGTCTCCTCCAACTCCTATCCAATCAAAACTCATGCAAGTTAAGTGATAGGAACAATGCAAGTATATGTCCCATGGCTGCCCAACTAAAGAGATGGGCTCTGGGGCAGTTATGTATTTATTAACTGTGTGACCTTAGTCAATGTAATCTGTGTTTCCATTTTTCTTACTTGCAAGGACTTATGTAAAAAAGAAAAACTACATGGAAGTGACTCGCATGATACCTAATATTTGGAAGACAATTAATAAAAGCTGGTTGGTTTAAGCCTCTAATAATGACACTGAATACCTAATTAAGTGTAAATGTCTGTACAGTCTCTAAGTCCTTAATTAATATAGTCAATTCTCATTACTCACAGATTCTACATTACAAATTCACCTACTCACTAAAATTTACTTATCACCCCAAAATAAATACACATGGAATAATTTTGTGGTTGTTCACAGATCTACATAGAACGGAAGAAAATTTGAATCACCCAGGGCACACGTTCCCAGCTGAGGATGAACAAGGTGACGTTTTGATTCTTTCAGCACTCGTATTGTATGTAGACAGGTATCCTTTTCACAGCTAATTTAGTGTCACACCTTTCACATATTGGGGTGCTTTTTGGTGATTTCACTGTTTCAAATGACCCCAAAGCATGATGTTGAAGTGTTTTCTAGTGTTTCTAAGAGCATAAAGGCTGTGATATGCCTTCAGAGATAATACGTGTTTTAGAGATGCTCCATTCAAGCATAAGTTATGGTGCCATTGGTCATGAGCTCAATGTTAATCAATTAACACTATGTATTAAATAATGTGTCTTTAAACAGAAACCCACACAAAACAAATGAATTGATCGGTTGACAGAAATGTGAACCAGGAGCTCACAGGCACCTAACTCTATTTCCTTTAGGAGCAGCAGTTCAGAATTTGCTAATTCAGCATTTGATGTCACTTTACAGAAAGCAACAGCCAAGAACAATGAGAATCAATATATATCCTTTCTTCATTTAATTTCCAGATCCATCCTGTGAGGCAAAGGGGTAATCAGAAGGGTCACTATATTCATCGAGACAAAGGAACAACCTTGTCTGAGTATTGAAGGATCTTAGAGCACAAAGGACCTTGGGAGAGAGGGGAGGTGGGGGGGCAGTGGGAATAGATAACATCTGTTGATTGCAAAGGGCTTCACTAGATTAGAGGACAAGGTGGTAGGTACTAGGGCTTTGTGGGACATTTATACTTCTATGAGGGGGTCTATATTATTAATAAATCATTTGGGATGACTGAATAATGATATGCATTCTTCTTTCCCTTGAATCTCTCTAACGAGCTTAAGCATTTGTATGGCACTTGTCTACAATTAGCATGATAGCAGGTGATATGCTAAATCTGGGGTGAATTTCCAAAACCAAAATCTGATGATACATCAGAAACATCAGAAGAGTTTTTTTAGTCAACCTCTCAGCTAACTCAGGCAAGAAAGATGAAAAGATTCAATATGTCTCTATCTGGAAATCATCTCTTCTTTGCTTTCATTTCCTGCCCTAAACACACTCTCTCTTGGACAGCACAGGGATTTAAAGAACTCTAAATAAAACGCTTCTTTCAGGGAAGTTTAGAATCACTGTTTAGGGACAGGAAGGGAGCTTGATAGCCATCTGTTTCAATTCCCTCTATTTCAAACAAGAACTCTGAAGTTATGGGAGTTACTGTGACAGACTGGGAACCATAATCTATTTCCAACCCATAACCAAAGCCCAGTTAAGTGGACTTTCCATATCTATAATTATGACACATATGCAGATTTTCCAGGAGAGATCTGGTTTTGAAGACATTTGGTCCCTTCATTGCTCTAAGAGTACTTGTATCTGTTTGTCTCTGGATCAGATAATATGGTCACTACAATTATTATGCTACATTTTCTCTAACTGATAGCTAGACTTTAAGTTCTGTCCTCCTGCGCCTATTCATCCAAGACTGTGGCTTCTATTGTCACATCTGTATGAATGATCCCCAAATCAAGTAAGAAATTCATAGAATTTTACAAGAAATAGACTAACTGGTCATTTAGTCAGTCCCTTCATTTTACTGATAACAGTGAAACTGAGTCTCTAGGAGGCTAAATCGTGACCAAAACACAGCTAGCAAGAGAGAGATTCAGAATGTAACATAAGCCTCCTACGAATATTTTAAAAGTATAAAGAAATTGGTCAACATACTTGCTATTTCAACATTATGATGGACCTAAGGGTTGCAAGAACCTCAGGAGAAGCATTACAAAACATACACAATACAAGGCAATGATGAAGACTTTCATTTGTCTCCCAGGTGAGAGTCTGCAAGCTGGTTTCCTCAGTACATAAGGCAATACTGACTGCATTATATCAACATGAAAAGCAAGTGCCCTGAATACCTACCTGCAAAAATAACCATGAAAACATTTACCAGGGGGTTACATAATAGAAGGAACACCTTGAATGAAATACAAATACCTGGTCTACATTTTAACAGTGCTTAAAAGTCAATTATCATTTCACACCAGAAGTGACAGCAGGGACACTGTCAGGCTCTTAGCGATAAATAGACACAACAAGACTAAGCTTTTAGGTCACTCAGAACCTTCTCAAACTGCTAGAGGCCAGCAGATCACATGAGTTGTTCTCAGTGATTAAGAAGGCAAACAATAATTTGGCCTCCATGAATCTGCGCCATTAAGGAAAAGCGTTGTTTAAAAGGCACACTGGGTTATAAAACTAGGGGGTGTCTGGCAACAGAAGAGCATGGATACTATCATCACACTGCCCTCCCTCCACAAAGGACATGTTGATAACTGGGCTTTACATCTGCTTCTACAAAATAGCTGAGTCACTCCCACCACTTCTTCCTTGGTCTCCGTGACTCACACTTCTTGCCCTTCTAATCCATCCTACACTCTTTGGCCAGGCATTTCTGCCTGAAACATCATGTTACTCATTCCAGTCCCTGCTCAAAATCCTCAGTTACTCGGAGGAAAGCCAGAGTTAGGAAGTACCATGTGGGGCAGGAGCCTATTCCTTCATTCTGTCTGGAGTGATGTCCCAAGATCTGGGGTCAAAGGAAGACAAATAACAACCTGGAAGACATTACTATCCTAGTGCAGCCCCAAAGCCACCTGGACTACAGGTAGGTGGCCCTTATGCTTCAGTTTGCCTGGCACATCACAGTTTGTGCCTATTATTCCAGCTAGTAGCATCCCCTCCAGCTCTAAAACAGGTTCTAGTTTAGATGTTTAGAAATGTTATGATAACCCTAGTGTGACTATTATGATGCCTTGTGCCCCCACCAACATAAACATTTCTTTGTACCATAAGTTACAGAAGCCACAAGAGCCCATCAGTACAGTGCATTACAGTCTGCTGACCTCATCCTCCACCCGGCACTGCATAGTCAGCCTGAGAGTGAGAAGGAAAGAGCATGAGGATGGGCAGGATCAACCAGCCAGCTAATACAAACTTCATCCTCTGTCCTGAGGTTGCATTCCATGTTTTCCCTGTGAGCCCTTGGAACCTGTGATTCTCCATCCTAAAACACAGAAGGGCTCAGGCTTCACTAGACATCTTGATGTATGTCTGCCTCCTGCCTGTCCGGCCATCACTGGGTTGGCACTAAGTAACCAGAATTATACCAGCACCGGTATTAACCAGGGGAGAGGTCTGAAGATACAACTTTAATTGTAGGTTTGAAGGTATAACTTTGCTGAATCCTGGAATATTTAAAATCCAAATCCTGATGTTCAAATGCCCCATGTATTCCTACTGAAGTTCCTCTAACAAAAAAGGAATTTTAAGAGCATAGCTTGGAAATAAATATTTATAATCCTATGATCACACAGCTATTAACTTTTTGTATATTCCCTCCCAATCTTTGTCATGAGTATAGCATTTTTATAGTCTCCATTACACCATACATTTAATTTTATATGATGCTTTGATCAAAACCACTTTTCCAAGTTGTAACGTAGAGTTACCAAGTGTAATTGCAGGAGCTTTGCAAAGTTTTTTTTGAACTGATATTTTATAATTTAATAATTTCTCTGGTTTTAATATTTTGCTAAGCCCTGAGAATAATAAAGTTAAAAAATAAAAATAAATGCTTTTACTGAGTAAAATATTTTTGACTCTTTTTGAAGACCAAATTTCAACTGTTGAAATAAATTTAAATAGCTCTAGTACCTTTTTCATACATTCATCACAAACTTGAAGAAAATAAAGAAAATGGCAAGTGAGAGAGAAAAGACCAGAAAAGGAAGGGGGTGGGGGGCGGAGAATGGAGGGGAAAAGAGAACAGGGAGATAAGCAGAGGGAAAGACTTATAATTACAAGGATAAATTGAAGGTCTTACTTCTGTTCTGACATTTGCTTCATGTAAATGATGAAAATACCATACCAATTCATTTGAATACATGTCAAGTCTCTCCATGAATTATAATAAATGTCAGCATCATTCTAATATTTAAAAACAAAAGCTATCTATAACTCAGACATGACCCTTTCCCTATTGTCTACTCCATCATGTAAAATATCCATTGCCTGGCCTTTAAGGCCTTATATACTCCAGCCCACAGAGCCAAACCAATTTTTCTGCACACAGAATCTCATCTCTAATCAGAAAGACATCCTGGGAAACAAACACAGGGAGGCTGCAGTTTCAGTCATGGAGCAGTAGCCTACATCAGAATCTGACTCCTACAACTAAGAATTAAAGTCTCTGGACAAAATTATTAAAAATAGAAAATGATCCACAGGCGCTGGAGAATAACTAAATGTGTGCATAAACTGGAGGGCAGTAAACCCTGAAATGGGAGAACTGAACCAAGAGAGAGCATCCCTTTTACAGCTTTTTTCTTAAGTGAACTCCTTGGCCCAAGGGATGTTCTGGTAGAACTTGATGTTGGAGAACAGAGTCCAGGGCCTCCAGAGTAGCTGGAGATTAAGAAAGGAAATCCAGAAAATGAAAGCATCAAAGGGAGGAATCCCTCAATCTGATATATACGCTACTCTCAAACCACTGGCTGACTTTGTTACATCCACACAGAAAGACTGCAGAAATCCAGCAGAAAGCAACAGCTGGAAGGCTGGTGATGAGCAGGAATATTTGGTGCTGCTCACTGAAGAGTAGGAAGAGTTTAAAGTCGGAGTGTTTCCAAGTTATAAGCTTTTGGTAATAAACATCTTGGTCTTTCCACTGAAATCCAAGGAGGACATGTCTTAGGATTGACATGTATGTCTCTGAAGTATTAACCCCATCAATACAAAGGGCAAAAGTAAACATACCCATCTTAATAAAACCAAGCTTCTATAAGTTCAGCCAGTAACTTCATTGCCTGGAAGAATGTTAACTTACTATTCCAAGATTTCATAGACTTTCAAGCAGAATATTTGAAAAAATTTAAACCACATCTATAAACATCATAGTTAAGCAGCTGAAAACCAAAGGTAAAAAGAAAATCATAATAGAATTTGGAGAGAGAAAAAAAGAGCCTCTTGGTGAAAGTGAAAGACGAAAGTGAAAAAGTTGGCTTAAAACTCAACATTCAGAAAACTAAGATCATGGCATCCAGTTCCATCACTCCATGGCAAATAGATGGGAAAACAATGGAAACAGTGAGGGACTTTATTGTTTTGGGCTCCAAAATCACTGCAGATGGTGACTGCAGCCATGAAATTAAAAGACACTTGCTCTTTGGAAGAAAATCTATGACCAACCTAGACAGCTTATTAAAAAGCAGAAATGGTATTTTGCCAACAAAGGTCCATCTAGTCAAGGCTATAGTTTTTCCAGTAGCCATGTATGGATGTGAGAGTTGGACTATAAAGAAAGCTGAGCACCAAAGAATTGATGCTTTTGAACTGTGGTGTTGGAGAAGACTCTTGAGAGTCCCTTGGACTGCAAGGAGATCCAACCAGTCCATCCTAAAGGAAATCAGTCCTGAATATTCATTGGAAGGACTGATGCTGAAGCTGAAACTCTGATACTTTGGCCACCTGATGCAAAGAACTGACTCACTGGAAAAGACCCTGATGCTGGGAAAAATTGGAGGTGGTAGGAGAAGGGGACGACAGAGGATGAGATGGTTGGATGGCATCACCGATGTGATGGAAATGAGTTTGAGTAGTCTCTGGGAGTTGGTGATGGACAGGGAAGCCTGGCGTACTGCAGTTCATGGAGTTACAAAGAGTCAGATACGACTGAGCGACTCAACTGAAGAGGGAAACAATAATAAAAAAGAATAACAAGATCTCATCAATAACAGTGGAGGCCAGAAGACAATAGATTATCTTTTAAACTACAGGGTAAGGAGAAGAGAGGAGAAATCTATCAACCTAGAATTTGATATCAAGTGAAAATATTTTTTGATGTTTCATGATACTTCATGACACTGAAAACTGATAAAGACATTCATCACCAAAAATAATAAGAAATGATAAAGAAAATTATTTCGAGGGGAATGAAAGCAAATGGAAACTCAGATCCATAGGAATGAATAAAAAGCACCAAGAATAATAAATTATGAATAATTATGAATGAATTTTTTTTCTTCTCTTAATTTTCTAGTAGAGGTATTAAATTGTGCCACTGCTTAAGAAAAAGTTGACAGTCTCTCATAAAGTGCACATCTGATCTATAAATGTGTATATCTAGTATTTCCCTAAGAGTGATGAACACTCATAGCCACAAAAATACTTCAAAAGAATGTTTATTATTCATGACTCATAACTGCTAAAAACTAAAAGTGATCCAGATGTCCACCAACAGGAAAATGAATAAACAAAACTGCAGTATACTCAAATAATGGAATACTATTTAATAGTAAAAATTGAGTTACTGGGACTTCCCTGGTGATCCACTGGTTAATAACCTGCCTGCCAATGCAGGGGACACGGGTTCAATTCCAGGTCCAGGAAGATCCCGCATGCCATTGAGCAAATAAGCCCATGTGCCACAACAACTGAAGTCCCCAGGTCCTAGAGCCCATGCTCCACAACAACAGAAGTCACCACAAGGAGCCCACACACCACAAGGAGTAGCCCTGGCTCGTCACAACTAGAGAAAACCCTTGTGCATTAACGATGACCCAGCACAGCCAAAAATAAAAATAAAAGAATGAAGTACGGACAAACAGCATGGATAAATCTCAAAAGCATGATGAGTGAAAGAAACTAGATTCACAAGAATACAGAGCGTATAGTGAAAGTGAAAGTCGCGTCCAACTCTTTGCAACTCCATGGACTACACAGCAGGTAGCTCTTCCCTTCTCCAGGGGATCTTCCTAACCCAGGGATCAAACCCAGGTCGCCCACATTGCAGGCAGATTCTTTACCAGCTGAGCCACCAGGGAAGCCCATTACATAGTGTATGATCCCACTTATATTAACTCCTAGAACAAGAAAAACTGGTTTATGGAAATGGAAATTGAAAAACTGAGTACCCTCGGAGGGAAAATGACTGGAACTGGAAGGAAACTTCCTAGATGATGGAAATTTTCTTTATAATGATGGTAGTCAGGCATGTATACACATTTAACAAAACCCATCCAAATGTACTCTTAAGACTTGTGCATCTCATCGTACATAAATCTTATCTGTACTAAGAGTTTCGAATCAACATTGTCCATCTTCCAGAAATATGTTTATCTGCTTTGAGATTAGCCCATCCGGACCCTCCAAAAGCTCTTCCTCTTCCAGAAAGCATTTCTTGACAGTGCAAGTTTCCATGGAGTTCTCTCTTCTCTCAAGCAGTCCATGTGTTTTAGCTTTATCATCCCCTAACAGATGGCAAGCTTCTTGAGGGCAGGAACTGTACTTTATGCACAAACGACAGTGCCAAGGGCAAGAATGTGGTTTAGCTCATCCCCTGGGCAAGGCACCCTGCTGAGTGTTCTCGGATGAGTGAGAAATTCTCAGGTAAGTGAGGCACAGATTCAGCCCTGGAGGCACATCCTCTCCAGTGTTGGAGGTACACAATTCATCATGATCCTAGGAAAACTGAGAAAACAAGAAAAGCATCCCATGGGAAGTGGGGATGGAAAAATCAATTCCAGCTTAGGAGATCTGGAAGTTCCCATTGAAGAGGTTTGAATTCAACCAAGATATCAAAAGGAAAAATAATACTTCCCACTTATGTAATGCTTATTACACGTCAGGCACGGTGCTAAGTATCTACACACAGCATGTCATCTGATGCTGATAAAAATTCTATGAGGTCTGTGCTGCTTTCTCACTTTATTAATGATGAACTGGTCTTAAACATCATGCAACAAGGCCACATAACTAGTAAGTGTCCGGTAAGTGGGTTTAGGCACAAAGATGCCAAGCACTGGGACTTGATGACACTACTCTATATTAACAGGGAGAAGAGGACTGAGGTATTTCACAAAAAAAGACAAGCAGTTCACAAAAGACCATGCATGGAGTTGTAGCATGTGATAATTACAAAGCTGGAGATAGACGACCTTAAAGATCAGGCTCAAATTTTTGGACTGATTCCTCCATGCCATAAGTATACTCTCTGTCTGAAAGCCGTTCACCTGTAGGTTTTATAAGTAATAAGTCAAGGGATCATTTTCTAAGAAATACTTAATATAGTTAGCTAGGAAACTTAAAATAATACGGTTATCCTGTTGTCTGTGAGACCGCTTGCTTCCCTCACGGTTCAGTGGTGAAGAATTCACCCGCAATGCAGGACACCACACACAATGCAGGACTGGGTTCAATCCCTGTGTCAGGAAGATCCCCTGGAGGAGGAAATGGCAACCCATTCCAGTATTATTGCCTGGGAAATCCCATGGAGAGAGGAGCATGGTGGGCTTCAGTCTATGAGGTCGCAAGAGCTGGACATGACTTTGGGACTAAGTCACCCACTAAACCACCGCCACCAGTATTCCAGTGTGTAAATATATTTAGATTTATATAATCATGCTCCTTCAGGGCTTCTCTGGTAGCTCAGACAGTAAAGAATCTGCCTGCCAATACAGGAGACCTGAGTTGGATCCCTTGGTGGGGAAGATCCCCTGGAGGAGGAAATGGAAATCCACGCCATTCTTGCCTGGAGAATACCATGGACAGAGGAGCCTGGTGGGATGCAGAGAGTCAGACATGACTGAGCAACAGACACACACAATGTTAGACTCAGGCAGTGTCTCCAATAGAATGGATAGTTCCTTTTGGGAAAGCTTTCTAAATTCTTTGTAGTGGAATGGAGGTTGGTTAGAGCTGAATTCAAGGAGGCTGAGAGTGGGAGCAAATTAGCCTGAGGATACTCCACTCAAGTATGGATGAGTTTCTCTCACTTATCTAAACTTATTTTGATGCTATGTAGATGATTCTAATGATAACTTTTTTGACGACATAAATCAGTGACATAGACCAACCACAGTGAATTCATGGGAACAGAGGCCTCTTATGAGGCTGTTTTTGTAAAGAAGAAACAAATTACAATTTGATGAAAAAGAAAGAGACAATGCCCCAAGAGTCTAACATTACCAGAGTTTTATTTTCCCCTTTGAAGGTTTATAATTGTATTCAAACAGGAGAGAGACAGACGGTAAGTTATTCTGAAGTTCAATCAAAACGAAAATGTTCATTGGTCAAAACCATAACAGTTGATGAATGAATGCCCATACTAGTCATCTGTACATCACACAGAATATTAAAGTTAAAGGGTGTGCCTTATTGCATGCTTTAGACTGATTGTACCCTCTCTCTATTTAGACATCAATTTGCAAAAATAATTATACTTATTTGAATTCAAAGCTTTGGGTACTGTTATTGACTGAAGCCCTTGAAATGCATGCTGACTGCAGTGCCAACATAATGTACATTAGCAGAGAGAGCAAGTATTATACAATACCCTTAAATCAGAGCGAGTTACAAGAGGCTAATAATGAAGATGAAGTAATGCTGCAAGTACTAGCCCTTTATTCTGAACTCAAGAAATGCATTAGAAAATAAGTTTTAAGAATAGGTCACAGAGAATATAAATGTAAAGCAGAAGAAAGGAAAGGGGGGAAAAACACCCTCCTGGACTGAAGAAGGAGACCTGGAGAGAAGGAGAGGAAAGAGGCCGTACCTTAAGAGCACACAAATAATTTAGAGAAAAGAAAGGAAGAGCCTCCAGAATGGAAGTAGTGTCCGTTTAGATAGAGTGGCAACAGCTTCCACAATAACCAAGAGGATCCTGCCTGCAGTCTCTGAGAAGCAGCACTTGAATTTGAAGGCACATTTATATGAAAATCTTCAATACCGCATCCCCATACTATGCTCTTAACTAACACATCCTTTCTACCAACAGTTTCATTTCCAAAAGCCAAGAGTAACCTATCTGAAGCTGTGACTCAACATTTTTAAATAGAGCAGGGTGGAAAATAAATAAGTAATGAAATCTTTACAAGGGAAATCAGCAAGACACAAGATAAGGCTGGGGGAAATATTAATTGACAAACTTTGTGTCTTGTGATCTCAGTGAAAAGCTGAAGGTGGACTGTAAATCTGGTGCTGGGCTTTATATTTTTGTCAATCTTATTAATGTCTGGCTTAATAGAAGACAGCTGGACTCCTATTTGTGCTTCTGCATTCCATCTGTCGTGATAATCATGTGTGTAGCCCCTGGAAAACTCCACCATACACCCATGAGACAGTGAGAGTTCAAAAGTGAAATCCCATCTTTGTACTATGTGGACCACAGTCTTTCCCTCAGGGACTCCCTCAATAGATCTCGGGGACCCCTATGGATCCCTGAAAGACATTTTGAGAACTGCAAAGTTACTGCAAAAACAGGTCCTATTAAAACAAAAGCAAAGATTACTCAAGAGGTACGTGATCTTTCAAAGAGTGAGTTCTGAGAGAAACATGTTTCCTTTGATCTTAAAGGGAGAGACATGTAACATGGTATATGCCAGCTCAGCCCATCCCCATAATGAATGCAGTAGTGAGTGCTATATGATTAGCCATTCAGAAGGGAGATATACATACATTCCCTATTTCCCATAATTTATAGCTTCTGGACAAAATGTGAGTTAATGAAATCGACGCTTCCTGTAATTGATGTCAAGTGCATTCTGTAATTATGTTTTGTGGTCTGTGACTTTTATGAGCTTACACCATAAAACAATTAACAACTCCATAAAAATAACGCTTTGACATTTTTTTTCACTTAAAGCCTTCTGCTCTGGCCATGCTATCAAAAAAAAACAAGATACGGTACCACTAAACCATGATTTTTCACCATCTGTAAGATTATTTCTCTTATCTCTAAACTATTCCAACATGTTTTTATTTATAAATTCTTAATTTAAAAATTGCTTAACAGTTAAGAGGATAACTTTGGAGAAAGGCATGCCTGCATTAGAATCCCAACTCAACTTTTTATTTGTTTTGCAACCTTGGACCCTTTCTTTGACCTCTTGAAGCACCAATGTCCTCATATGTAAAATGAGAGTCATAATAGCAGCTATCTCATTATGTCACTGTGAGAAGTAAAAGACGTACTGATAAAAATATCTTAGCACTTAAAAAACAGCAAAAACATTAATTACCATTAACTATGGTTATTACAGAATCTTCCCTCTCTGGATCACTCTTCTGGTTCCATGGTCAAAAGCACATTATGGACCCAAAAGAAAGGTGCGAAGTGATAGGAAAATGGAGAACAAGGGAAGGGGAGGAGGCCAGAAAAGATAGAGCAGTAGAACTAGCAACTTAGAACAGGGGCCAAGGAGCGGGGAGACTGAGGATTTTCATGTCCGAGCACTTTGCATCCTTCCACAGGACACACAATGGATGCCAGCTACCACTGGGTCTCTGCACCTGTGTTTCTATTTACTGTGGGTCTCTGTGATGATGGATGAATTGTACTGATGAACTGCTTGTGCCGAGTACATTACCACTAGATTCCTCCAGGGGTCATGACTCCCAACCACCTTAGGGTGATGAGTTTAAGCATTATTGATAATACTCATTTCTCTTTTCAGCAATTATTTCAGGAATTAGACATTCTGGTTTATATCCCATGAGACAAAATCAGCTTTGGGAGGAGGGAATGTAATAACATGGATTACTGCTCATTAAATATTCACTACCCAACTCTTCCCACTTTGAGTGGAGTTTACATCTCCATCCCACTTGTGTGAGACTTGCCTATGGATCTTACTTTGGCCAGTGGGAGTCAGTAGATGGCGAGTCACAGGGCTTAAATGTGCATGTACAGTGTGACTCAGCTCTTATTCAAGTTCATCCACCATCAGAAGAGATGTGTCTTTAGTAGTAGCTGTCCTTCAGTCCATGTCCCAAAACAAACACCAGTGAAGCAGATCTGAAGCCAACCCAGAGCTTAGAGCAATTCCCAGAAGCCCCTGTAAACTAAAGTAGATCTGCCCAGCCTACAAGAGCCAACCCATAGCTGAATTATAAGTATAAACATATATACTTTTTCTTTACTACAAATGGGTACTCTGTTATTCATGATTACTGTGGCAATAGCTGACTTATACAAATGGATGGGCAGAGTATCTGGGAAAGATTTAACTCCTAAAAAGAGACATACCAGAAGAGAATGGATGTGACATCTGGACCTGCTGCAGCTATCTTGTAACCACGAGGAAGCCAGCCTGCCAGTAAGGAGGCCCTGACCTCGGTGAGCCTCCTAATGATGGAAGGCCTGTTGCTTGCCCTCCCTGTTAGGAAATTTTTTTTTAATATTCTTAATGTTTAGGCCAGTTTAAGACACAGGTTTCTATTTAGTACAGGAATATTCTGATATCTTTGTTTTATTTAAAAAAAAAAAAACAATTACACAATGCAAAGAAAGTATAAATACACACTGCTGGCAATAATAGGATAGAGAGAGTATCTAATACCTTAGAATTTTGCCTTCTAAGAAGGTTGTCTTGATGCCTACTGATGTCAGTCAGTCTGATTCCTAATCTTCTTTTCCAATGAGGTAATTGTTATATTTTTGAAGGAGGTTCTGGACTGTGTACTCATGAGCATCTGGAAGACCAAGCTACTACATATTAACAGTAAGGATTTCCACCAGGCAACTGTCACTTAGAACTAGGGCATCTTATGATGCATGGGGAGCTTGAACAGATGGGCCTGGGCTCATCACTGAACCCCTGTATTCTAGTTTCCTCATCTGCTAAATGAGGTTCCCTTTCACTGGAGTTCCTATCCTCTCTAAAACCACTGTAACTGAGTTTCTTACAGGTTTTTTGAGCTGATGTGGCCCTAAGTCCTCAGTGTAACACACAGCAGCCTCCCATAACATCAAGCCGCCATGGACCGCTTGGGCCCCAAGACCACAGTCCAGCTGAGCATGTACCAAGCTGGTGCGACTGAACTTCCCTGCAGTCCCGGCATCTTTTTGGCTTCCTCCCTCATCCTCCCAGTGTTGGTTTCTCTGCGTTCCCTCTTCACCTCAGTGCTGCACCCCCACTGACGCTCCCTGTGATGTAGAATGATCTTCTAGAATTGCTGCCCCACATGATGAGGACCAAGTCTGTCTGAACTTTTTCCACCCCACCTTTCTCCTAGAAATCCTCTGTCCACAGCTCTCTGAAGGCACCTGACTACTGCCACCCCAGCTGATGGCCTCCGCAAAAAAAAAAAAAAACCTGGCCTGGAGCAACAGATGTTCTTGCTGGTGTTCCTCCAAGCCTTAGAGTATGAGATAGAATGACAGAGAAGCAGGGAAATATACTTATTGAAGCAAACAAGATTGCATGACAATTTTGTCTTCATAAGCCCTACTACCCAATTCGCAAAAGTGACCCTTAGTTCTCCACCATACAATGACTTGAGAGACACTCATTCAACCAAGAAAGCTTGGGAAATACAGTAAAATTATAATATCCTCTGTCACTGGACGCTCTTACCACTGGAAAAACAAATTGATTTTGCCACTAGGTTTGGTCTGAAGAAGGAAAAAAAAAAATGACTCCTAGATTTTCCCCAGACTGACTGTCCACTCCTGTCAAAACACACTACGCGTTTTCATTCCGTAACTCAGTGGCCAAGGCATTCGTGGTGCCTGTCTCTTATGTTCTCTGGTCTTGACTGCCACTTCCACAGCCTGAAGTAGACAGAAGATCGAGGGGATAATCAGGAGATTCCCACACCACCAGACAAGGATAGCGCGCTGGCAGGGTGAAGTCCCACCAAATCACATAACACCCACCCACCAGTATTTAGACATCAGTTACTGCTGACAGTTTCCCCAATCCAGGCTTGCTCCTTTTGTGGGGAGGCCAGCGTGCCTGCTGCTTTCTGTCCAGGTCTTCTGAATACTGGGAACTTTTCTACCATTAACACACACACACACACACACACACACACACACACGTTTCCAAGTGTATCAAAGGGGACCATAATTATCTGACTAGTATCTGTCCCATTTGGGGATTCTACCAGCCCTTTTTTGAAGTCTCTGAACCTATTTCCAAGTCTTTTTTGCCTTTCAGTAACCTTCTGTTCTCAGCTAAGTATCCAGATTTCACCCATCTAGCAAATGTGTACTAAACCCCTACTATGCATAATTCGTACACTTATTATTAGACTCTTCATTAGATCCTGCAATTAGCGACTGCCACACTTACACAGCTGCCCTCTCCACCCTGCCAGGGTCAAGAACATATGCTTAAATACATAAAGAACATTCTTGACACTCTGTCCTAGAGCTTAATTTTTAATTTGCTGCAAATACTACACAAAAAATAATTGAATTGAGGTGTTAAATCACATTTTTATAGCTAGCCTTCACTTCCTCGAACACAAAGACTTCCTTTTTCTCACAAAGACACAACAATCAGAAATGAAAACACCATCTATGCCCCCAAGTTGATCAGTTTTCTTCCTTGAACTTAAATGACAAGAGAATAATTTGCCTCAAGACTGGGAGTATCTTTCATTCTCTCATTAACCAGGAATAAGCCATTCCAAAGGCTTCTTAAACCTTGGCAGATTTCCCCCATAGAAGCCGCAGGGATTTTCACCAAATGTAAATTACAGGAACATGTAACTTGTCTCTGTCTCTCTTAGAAGAAATCCATATTTCTTACTTGGAATGATAAGGGCTTCACCTGCTCTAAAGCCATCTATCTTATTTAGTCTCTCCCATACTTCTATCATATAATTTTCTACCGATGTCATGATTGGAAATTACTTTATTAATGTATGTAACTGGCTACAGTCAGGATGAGCAAGCTCCTTGAAGGCAGTGAGCATGCCTGCCGCGTTGTCATTTGTTCAGTACCTAGCAGAGCGCCAGGTAATAGTACGTGCTCAATAAGTAATTTTTATGAATAAAGAACAGATGCCTGGGTCTTCTTTAGCTTTTGTCAACACACTCAGGAGAGGGAGACAGCATCCTTCATTTCAGGAATTTCTGTTCTTTCCATTGGCAAGGCCCCAACCACAGCTTTCTTGATCACCCTCCTGGAACTGCTATCCTTATTCCTTTATATGCTTTTTAGAAACCAATGAGCTCATTGAACTTCTGTGCGTGAAAGAATTTGGTGAACCACCACAAAGTGTGGCCAGGGTTGACCCAAGCTGCAGCTGCTGCAGCATATTTGGTTTACTGCAAAGGATTTTGATTTTTTCCTTTCGAGACACAAGATCCTCCATCTAAATAAATGCCTAGAAGACATCTCCACCTTCCTTTTCTTCAATAACCACAAAATATAGTACTGAACTTTTATTCACTTTTAAAATTTTTACCAGATCAGAGGTCTTTCTAGTTCTTTCCTAAGAGCTCAGTGTGTGAATAATAACTCAGAATTTTTTAATGCATTTTTTCATCTATGGATTCATTAAGGATTAACTTGCAACTATGGTTTAATTAACTTTAAAGTCAGAAGATGCCTACTTTGTTGTTTGCATCTGTAGCTTGTTCCTTTGGTTTTGAAATAGCATCCATTGTATGAAATGTTACAATTTCAGTTGTCCCTTCACATGCCGGTGGGCATTTGAATTATTTTCAGGTTTTACAAAGATAAGTAAAGCTGCTGTGAACATTAAAAATAAGTGAATAAGTGAAGTTATAAAGAACTTATTTTCTTGGAAAGAGCAGATTTCAATTACCCAGGTAGGTTTGCCTTCAAGATGTGGTCAAAGAGATGACATAGAAAATTAACTACAGTGAGGGTGCTAGCAGCTGTCACTACAGTCTGAGTTGTTCCTCTAAGTATAGGGCACTCAGCATCCTGTTCTTCCCATCAAGAGGGACAGACAGATGGGGACATGATGACTCATGTTACCAGCAAATGCACATGCTCTCTTAGACTTCAGCTTGTCCATACCTCTGCTATATGCTGGCTTGAAATTTTTTGGCCAGGGAGGAAAAGGCCAGTGGGAAAAGGGAGTCACCACACATAAACAGAATTTCTCTTGCCACGGCCCCTTTCACAGCTGGAGCCAGCAATATGCTTTATCACATGGGATCGCAGAGGACTCAAGACTCTGGAAGAGGTGTTTGCTCCTGTTCCTTTCACTAAAAGTCATGGTGAGGTCTCAATCCACTGAATAAACAGAAGCACAAATCCAGTTTGTCACAGGGGATGGGAAGGCATGAGTGTGAGATAAAACCTCTGGAATCTGTCACTGAGAAGAGGGGGAAAAAAGCAAGGCAGCTATAGAAACACATGTGCTGATCCAGATCCCTGTTTTCTTCTTACTGATACCCCAGGATGTTCAATTCATTACCACTATGAACTAAAGGGCAAGACGAGCTGGCTAAAAACACCAGTACATCTTGTGCTTGGGAGAAGGCACAAGCAGTGTGATTTCAGCTCCTTCCCAGAGGCACGGATGGAATATTTCAGAAGGCTGTGTTGCCTTTGTTATTAAGAAGCTGTACATCATCAAAGGAGGCAGTGAAAGGCCATATTCCCACAGGGTCTCACCCGCCTTTCTATGCAATGCCTAAACAGGCTCATTTATTCCCATCTTATTCGTTTCCCTCTAGCTGATACCAATGACCCCCAAAATGTTCAGCTCCCAAGTTAATGCACATTTACAGCCAGGGAGTATTTTCCTGGCACTGAATTTGGGAATGAGGAGCAGGGAGGGAGAAAGGAGGTAATTTAAGTTGCTCTTTTGTTGGGAGGGAGGGGAGTAATTCTTGCTTCTATCAGCAGCTTGCTGAGTCTCGCCATCATTCCTACCCCCTTTTATTTTATTTATCTCTTTATGGCCTATCTGATAATGCTATAACCATTTCCTGTTGTATCCTAGCTGAGGAAGCTTTCTCCAGGCCCAAGAGCAAATCAATAAAAGCAAGTCATAGTGATTCATAAAAATAAAATTGTCATCATTATTGTTCAATTATTGCTGTGTCTGTGGAAAGAATCTCAAGACCTGAAGGTTTCTCAGCTAATATTTATAATCTGCGTTGAATGGTGCTAATGAATGAGTGGGTGTGCATTAGACTGAAATGCGATGGTGTTTGATTTATACCAAGTCCAGGTCTGATTGCTAATGTTAAATCCATTAAAGTGTCTCTTAGATCTGCTTTAATGTACTCCCCTGCATATAATAGAGCTTAAACATACCCGTTTACTTAGCTTTTCATTATTGGTTGAATATTTGTCTTTATTACATTATCCCCATGATAAATTTGACTTATGATAGTTTAAAAAACAGCTCTTCGGCAAAGCTAGGCTTTTAAGAAGCTACAGAAGTAACTCCAGATTCCCCAGCCTTCCCACACATAAAACAGCAGAATATCCCCAAATAATTATTTTTTAAAAGTTCAAACTGAAATCTGAGAATGTCCCAGATCACAAAACCCAGACACTCCAGGGAAGAAGAACTATTTCATCCTGGAAGGGAAATAACAAACAGAGGTATGAAAGCTAACTGCCTAAGCTGACACCTTCGCAGGGTCTCTGGGATGGAAAGCTTTTTGTGTTTCTTTAAAACACTTCTCCCCGAAGGAATCCATAAAGCACAAGTGTAAATAGGAACAACAGGTTGAAAAGACTTAGGCATAATCATCAAGAGTCCCCTCTAAGGTCAACTGTTTCACTGGGATTCTGCAAAGGACAGTGAGGATGAAATATATCCGCTGCCTATACTCCCGGCTTTCATCTACAAGAGTTTTCCATTCACAGCTGAGGCAGTCTCAGGCGGCAGGCGCCAAGCCAGTTTGGGGTCTATTTCTGATGCCTCTCACCTTCCGTGGTTTACTGACTTGACTTGAAACTTGGCTCCCTGCTAAGTCTGTGTTTGGTGATGTGTGTCTGGATTAGGACGAGGTTCTTCATGTTTATTTCTGACAACGCTGCTGCCACTTCCACCCTTAGCACTCGTATTCACCCTCTTACAGAAGACCCGAGACGGACACACGACATGGAGAACCAACCCTGAGGCTCTGGACAAAACGAGGCTAGGTAGATAAATAGGTGAAATAAATAAATCCCATCAATAAAGTAGCTAAACATGAGCTGCAAAGTGGTAGGAAGAGGATTCCCTAAATACCTTCATGGCTATTTAGTTCCTTCCCAGGATGTGGACAAGATGGGGCTAAACAAGGTGTATTGAATATGCCCATGCTGGGCAGCATGGGAAACATGGAGAAGAGGCCCACAGTTCCTCCCCTCAGATAGTTTATAGCTCTGTTTCGTTTCGTGGAGGAAAATGAGAAACATACACTAACTTGAATAACCAGGAATAAATAAGCAATATAAAATCTCAACTACCGCCAATACTCATGCTATGGTTGGGGATATAACAGGCTGGTCCTTGCAGGGTTTTTAAGAGAGTAAGATGGGTTCGACACAGCCTGTGAGGGAGAGGCTTTCTGGGAGAGGTGGGGAGTGAGCTACCGCAGTAGAGAGATGTGCACTGATGCAATGAAGGGTAACATAGTTTGACTCAGGTTAGGCAGAATCATATTTCAAAATGCAAATAAATGCAGGCACAAATGAAATTAGCAACATCCCAGCATCCATCACACATTCTTATTGAACCCGTACCTTGAGTACCACCAGCACTAAATACTGACATATTTGGGGTTTACATAAACAAATCTAATCCCATAAACTGGGTCTACAGTCAACTCTATTTTTGATGGCTTCAGATTTCATGATGAAAATTTTACACTACTTACTCTAAGACAAATGCTAAAATTAAGTTTTACTAAACTGAAATGGTAGGGTTTATATAGATATAAACTTAAGGTCCCTAGATTCATTCTTAGCATTGTTTCATGAGGTGCTAGGTAAGAATGGAAAAAGAGTAACTTTAGTCTTCCAATACACGTTGCCAAGGAGTTGCCACATTATCTGGCAGCTGAAACTCAAAAAAGAAACACTTTCTGCATCATAAATATTAGCTGTAGAACAGAAAGATCCTTCTTAGAAGGATGTATAGCCAAAAGAATTATTTTAAAAACTGTACACTGTCATTTGAAATAATACTACAGACCCTCATTCCACAGAAAATCCATGTGAAAGGTTCCTTCCAGCAACAGGAAGGAATCCACTCTGATCCTTCCACCATCTCTCAGTCCATTCTTCCTGTGTCTAATGATGGCACAGATCTGGAAGTTGACTGACTGGATTAATAGTACAATGAATGTCCAAACAAACATTGGACAAAGTATACACAAAACAAGTACACATCTTAACTAGAAATGCACACGGGCAGGGAAGGAAGAGAGCAACAATGGTCTGAATTATAGTCAAAACTTTTACCAATGAAACAGATCCCTGAGCTTAAAGGACTACTGGACATAATGATCCCAGCATTTCCTCCAATCTCTGAGGTTCTGTGATTCTCTGATTACTAGGATAAGGAAGGACAGGGATTATTGGCAAAGTAAGGAAAACAGACAGAATGCTAGATGGAGGCTAATATTCATTAAGCACCTACTATTTATCAGAGAAGATAGTAAATATTCACACACAACAGCTAATTGCAATTTTCCACCATTCCTAGTATGCCCATTTCACGGATGAGTAAAACAAGGCTCAGAGAAGCTACTTAAATACATGGTTACATAGCTACTAGGTGGCCAGACAAGGATTTTAGCCTAGATCAGTATAACCAGGGTTGACAGCCACAATATTTACCAGCCAGTTTGGCATGCATACTGATGAATCAGAGCAGACACAGCAACCTGTCAGAAGAGATGTCATTTGTGAACAACCTGCACAGGATCTACAGAAATCAGCACAGGTTTAACTCCATGCCCAGGCTCCTCCTTTTAAACAAACTTGGATTCAGTCCTGAAACAGTTGCTCTGTCTCTAAATGAGAATTCTCATTTACTTATTCAGGTATGTTTTTTGATAATTTAAATAATTTAGGTAGACATCCATCAATCCACTTAAGTAAGTCTTACTTGAGGAGAAGGTAATTTTTCTGTTATTATATTAAAGCAAAAAAAAAAAATCCCTATAACATTTTATCTGCACTGGAGTACACAGGATATGTTTCAGTTATCACTGGCAAATAGTCAAATTATCATTCATTTTCTCTCAAAGCTAATACACAGTTAATCTGAAAAGCAACCAAGTCTACAGCCATCTCACCCTGAATGAGCCCAATCTCGTCTGAAAAGCAACCAAAGAAATGACTTGTTTTAAAATGTAGGGTATGTATATACCTTGCAAAAGTGAAATCTGTATTTTTCTCTAAATTATGAGGTAATATCAAATCAAGCCAAATCTACTAAGTTTAAACTTATCTCAGTGGAATGTGATCCTGACAATATCATTTATCACCTGAAAGTAATCGACTTGGAGGGGACCTATAGAGACTGGCCTTTTCAGAGTCACCATTCACATATAACATCAAAGATGTTAATAGACACATGATAGAAAGATGGAAAAGTATTTTATTTATGGGAAGACACTGTTGCTATCATCAGACCTTTACAAAAACTGTACAGTGAACTTACATTCACTATGTAACTCAAATTAATCCTTGACACTGACATTTACCACCTCAGAATGGATGTTGGCATGGAATGTAGCATCCTGACCCAGGGATTGAACCCACATCTCCTGTGTCTCCTGCATTGCAGGCAGATTCTAATATCCCACTAAGAAAACAGCACCCATTCTAGGTCAGATTTGGGTGACAGATGTGCTTACTTTCACTGGATAACCACCAATCCATAATCCTTTTGGTAATGCATGGAAATGATCACCTTGTATAAATGTCACCCTCCTAGATTTGTGTGGAACAAAAGGGGAGATTCATTAATAAGGGAAAATTAGACACAGAGGGCAACCCAACAGAGAGATAAACGAGACGGGAATGCTGGCCCATCTACTGCATGTGAGTTACAAACAAGGATGGGCACTTTGTTTGGAAAATATAATTTCCCCACTTAGGTTTTCTCTATTTTACAAAATGCACCAAAGCACACTTCAGCGTATTCCCATGTCACTAACAGATGAATGAAGAGCAGAGGAAAGTGATAATAATAGGGCCAGACTTTGCTTTTATCTTCATGCCTTTCATCCGAGGATCTTTCTGCCCTTAAATGATAATTGATTAAATCTCACAAGATCGCTACTGAAAGTATGTTCGGATGGGCCTGGATAGAAGCGGAGAGAAGTGGAGTGCATCAGATTACCCAAGTTTAAGCCACAGGCCTCGAACGGAGCTAGAGAAAGACCAAATGAACCGCCTCCCCCCACCATCACCCATAATCACTGGGAAATAGTCTGGCTTCTCGAAACTGTTGACCAGCCAACCCCCATTTTTAGAGTTAGTTATGCTTTGCACTTAATTATCTTCAGGACATCCGCCTTCAACAGCTGCTCCTCAGAGAAGGTGACTAGAGAACTGTCAACAGGCTTGCCTGCAGCCTCCGCGGAGAGTTGCCTCCCAGGATCACTGGAGAGGCTGCACGTAGCACCTATCTAGTACAGTTCAGTAATTGGGGGGGCTGCTGCAGAAGTACCTTCATGCTGACTAATTAATCTCTAGTAATAAGCACTCAGATGTAAGAAGTGTAGCGTTTAAGGGCCGTAATGAGGAAAATAAAATCTGCTCTTCAGAAATTTGCTCAAGAGTTTGATTGCCTTTTTTCAGATAAATAATGGCACCCATCCATTCAGACACAAAAATTGGAGTATGGAATGTATTTCACAGGCCAATGCTAAGTATTGCTCAAAAGTTCCCCCAAATAATCAATACGACTGGGTCTAATTGCTTCAAAACCTCTGCAAAGTCATAGAGTCTTAACCTTATTAGAACTGGAAAAAACCTCAGAAATCATCTAGCCCAACTTTTTCTTCCTGCAGATAAGGAAATTGAGGCCCAGAGAGGTGAAGACACCTGCCTAGGTCCCTGCAGCTAGTTGGAACAGAGCTGGGACAAGAAAGTGGGTCACTGAGCCTTGTGACTCACGAGGTCCCCCTTTCTCGCACATGGACAGGTTTGAACCCTCCCTGATGTTGGGCAGCCTTAAGAACAGCCTATGAAAAGTAGCACCAGCAGCAGATTCGTGGGAGGCCAGACGCCATGAGACCAGGATGCAGGGTCTGTTCAGTGCCTTCCTCCATCTCCCTCACCATGAACGACCACCCTTTGCCTTCCTGCACTTCCACCCTCAGCATCAGCTCTTACCCTGCGTCTCAGTCCAGGAGCACCCAACTCTCAGACTGAAGGATTATGTGATCCCCACAATGAAAGGGCACACCCAGCTCGGGGGTACATGTGTTCTACGATAGACCCCTGTGTCCAGAGGTTTTTTTCCTGCCAAAGGGACAAAGCTATGTTATACACACATGGAGAGAGGTGGGGAAAAGGAGTGATTGAGCACTTCCTTTGAATATCCACACAACCATTCTAGAGAGAGACAAATCTCTCTCTTTCATTAGAAAGAGTGAAGTTGCTCGGTCTTTCATTAACCTCAGGGCAGATGATGGCACCACGGCATATCATCCCATTTATGCCTGCCACTCCTTCTCCTTTCTCCTTTTCCAGGCCTCTATGTTCTTTTCCCTTCCCCTGGCCCCAGATCTGAATCTCTACCATCCTCTTATCTGACCAAATGATAAACTAAAGGCAGGCACTCTCTTGAAAGGAGAACCAAGTGCCTGGAGACCCTGGTGTCTTCTTCCCATGGAAAGCCTTGGCCTATCTGTCATCTGAGGAGGAGGAAAGGGGGTAGACAAGGTTTGTACCCCTTACAGCCTCACCTCTGAGAGGCGCTGTGTTAACTGCCCTCAAATAGGGAAGTTCAATGCCTGTTGGGCTGGAGTCAGGCGCAAAGCCTCAGCACCAGCACACTGTTGTCCTCTGCGTATTGGGGCTTTAGCTTTTCCTCTCTGTAAGTAGAAGGTGTGAAGGCAAAGAACTAAGCCCTCTCAGGGCTTTCCGCTCTTGTTCTCATTTCTTGCAGCCAGATCTGCAGAAGCCAGCCCCAGCCCTGGAGACGATGGGATGCATTGGCTGAAGAACTGGCTGGAGGGGTTCAAATAAGTACACAACTTAAAAAAACTCCTAATTACTAATGCCTCCATTTCCAAAATTATGTATGCCTCAGACTCCTAATTATTTATGCCTCAGAGTCCTAGAGTAAATGTTCTCAATGGTTTCTTTCTGCTCTAATATTTCAGTACCACTTTTTTCCAGCAAGTATTTATTGAGCACCTACTTATAAAAATCGCTGTCCAAGATAAATACCGTATTCTAACACATATATACAGAATCTAGAAAAATGGTACTGAAGAATTCATTTACAGGGCAACAATGGAGAATCAGACATAGAGAACAGACTTATGGACATGGGGAGAGGGGAGGAGAGGGTGAGATATATGGAAACTTATATTGCCATATGTAAAATAGCCAAATTTTTGCTGTATTGCTCAGGAAACTCAAACAGGGGCTCTGGATCAACCTAGAAGGGTGGGGTGGGGAGGGAGATGGGAGGGAGTTCCAAAAGGGAGGGGATATATGTATCCCTATGGCTGATTCATGTTGAGGTTTGACAGGAAACAACAAAATTCTGTAAAGCAATTATCCTTCAATAAAAAATAAATTAAAAAAAAAAAATCGCTGTCCAAAGTGCCGGAGATACAGAGGTCAATTAAGCCTCAGTCTCCACCCTCAAGGGTGTCATATACAGTTACCACAAGATTTGAAAAACAGGATAATAGAGCCATATCCAAGTTCTCTGGGCAATGGCAGTGAGATTGTGGGAATAAGTGCGGGTGACCCTGGAAGGCTTCATGGAAGAGGAGACAACATATGTGGTCATGAAAGATGAGTTGGAGTTTCCCGGTGAACAAGGCCTGAAAGGGGCAGGGGATGCAGGACGTTACAGGTGAAGAAAACTACATACACAAAAGCCAAGGTCTGAGAATGTCAGCTAGCATGGTGCAGCTGGGGAGAGTGTTATGCCCGATGTCCGAATCCCCGAGCGGGAAGAGAGAAGGCTTCCAAGACAATGCAACTCGCAAAAAGGGAAGTTTATTACTGTCTCGAGCCAGGGCTTTCTGCCACAAACATCACAGTGGTGCAGGGTCAGAAAGCGCCGAGCTCAAGCTTGGTACACAAATTTATAAGATATGCAAAAGCGGTTAGTAGCTGACTTAAGCGGATTGGTTACATGTTTGCAAAGTAATTCTATCGGTACAGACTTTCGCGGGCTTTTCAGCTCTCCCTTTGTTCTTACTGGGCGCATATTGATTGGCTGGCTCCAGGTTACCTGATGGGGGTAGGGAATCTTACTATTTCGGGGGAAGCTAAAACTTAGGTCCAGGCCGCCCGTCATGGTATTAACCCTGGCAGCCTCACAGAGAGGAGCATGGAATACATCGGGGTTACATCATACTGGAGAGTTTGGACTTTGTATGTGACATGTGTTTACACAATTGCTAATGTGTTAGCCACACCTATGAGACTAAGTCTGATTTTTCTTCATCACCAAAGCACTGCCTGGGCCTGTTATGTGAAGTCCTCATAAAATCCTAGTATCTGACCTTACTCCAAAATGATATTTTTTTCTTTCTTCTGGGAAACAGGAAGCTAATAGACTTATCCTCTGGTTTTTAAGCAAGTTCCAACAAGATCCCCAAGACTCCTTCCCAAAAGATAAGCTGCCTGTGGAAATAATGAAGGGGAACAAGGAATGACCGCAAATTTTTGGGTTAAATTCCTCTTCATCTAAAGACCACATTTCTTCCCTTTCTGTTTCTATCAGAGAAGAAAAAATAAATCCCCTAGAGTCCTCAGACTGGTAGTAAGATTCCTCAGGATTCCTGTCCCGGGTATCACCTGCCCCTTTTGCGAGAGGTGGGGGGTGGTTGCACTCAGCAGCTTGTGAGGACTGAAACCTTGCCCTCAGCAATGACAGTACCCAGTCCTCACTGCTGGACCCCCAGGGAATTCCCTGACCTCCTGCCTCTTTTTAACATCTTCCGGAAAACCTCACAGAGTGGAGCGCACTCTCTCCACAGTCTGCCTCTCTGCTTTTTAAATCATGCCAGCTCAGGGGTCCGCGACTGCTTGACCACATAAAGAAACCCCAGCTTAGGCCAAGGACTGAAAGCAACGCTGCTAGACACAGTTTGTAAAAAATAAATAAATAAAAGGACAACTAATCCTCTGGGATTGGACACGACCTTCTGATGTTCTGCAAACTATTGTCCCATCACAGCAAGAAGATTTAAACAGGAAGTAGTCCAGACAGAGAGCGCATACCTCCAGACCAGGCAGATTCTGAAAATGTTTATCCCATTGTCTCTTAGAAACCTAAATTGTAATAGTGCCCCTTCAACCCTCAACACTGGGCCCAACCCACCCCCACAGCAGTTGGTCTGCAGGTGTAGCTTCTCCTTCAAGACTATTTTCTCTGTCTCTACAAAGACTCTCCCCTCTTGGGCCAAGCAGATCTCAGACTGGCTTCATTCACTTAAAACCACAGGTCTGGTTCCAGGCAGGAGTCAACACATTTTTCTAAAAGGGCCTGATAGTAAATGTTTTTGGCTTTTGGGCCAGACAGTCTTTCAGAACCATCGATTCTGCTACTGCAGCATGAAAGTAGCTTTAGATGATTCATAAACAAGGGAACATGGCTGTAGTTCCAATAAAACTTTATTTACAAAAACAAGCCACAGCCAGATCTGGCCCTTGGGATGCTGACCTCTGACCCAGACCATGAACCCTGTGGGCACTTATGTTTTATTTAAAGTAGAAGAGAGGTTCTCATACTTGTAAAGATTCAGACATGAGCAGAATTTAACTACCTGAAATAATCACAGAACAACACAAGAAGTCACAGGTATGACACCGGGGACAAGGATTTCAATACACACATTAGTTCAGACACTGAAACCTCACTCGTTTGGGGCTGGCAAAGGAGACTAACCTCAATCCTCCCCGGGGGACACATTTCCAGTCCTCTTAATTAAGGCCATTCACAAATGGCTTGGAAAATGTTTGGGAAATGAAGCAGTTGGGAAAACCTATGAAATGGAACATTGGCTATTAGCGTCTGCTCCTCCCCACTTGCCCCACCCGTACCACCACCCCACAGGCGAACACACACGCTGGAAAATGAAAGCATGCACAAGCGCATTTTCAATGATTAATCTCACTGTTTCACTTTGAAATCTAAAAGGGAAAAAAATGGAAGCATTCCTATTCCCCGTTGAAAGTAATCACAGCTTTATATCCCTGGGTGTTTACATAAAGAGAGCTGTTTATTTAGAATCCTTGCTGATAAGAACACCACACGCTCACAACTTATTATATATTCCCTTTCCATTTTGTCTCTTTTTTTGGGGGGGGGAGAATTATGTATATTTTATGATAACCCAAAATGACTTATACATAAAAAATACAGACTTTAAAGATAAAAAGGATTAGTCGCAGGTAATGCATTTTCCATGAGTGGCTATAGGGCTCTCGGTTCCAAAAGGTACCGACTGCATACAAATGAATTGATAAAAGTCTGACGCCGTGGATGGGTAGCAAGGCTCATGCTTTGCTGGAGATGATTCTTAAAGTTACAATAAATCAGACAGACAGTGTCGGCCTTTGAGGATAAACCTGTGATGGCTTGTTGTGCCTCTCTGAATCGCCTCAGAGGCCCAGGGACTCAAAAGTGCCTAGATGTCACATTAAATCTACCGGGAGAAAGGAGCACTTCAAAGACGAACGCAATCAGATCTGATGGAAAATACATTTTCTGAAAGCTACTGACAAAAAAGTAATCTTTGATGTGGATGTTGAATAACAATTGATATTGTCTTCCCTGACATTTTTCATTATTGCCGTCTTATACAGCCTACTTCATGTATTAAAGCAATATTAACTGTTTGACAGGGACAAATCCTCCAACTATCACATAAGCAATTGTTTCTGAATTGTCCTAGCCCACTGCCTGTAAAACCTGTCCCAATAACCACTTTTAAATACGACAGTAGGCTCTTTCTCCTGACTAGCTAGACAGTGTCTGAGCTCCAGTGTAGTTCAGTGGAGTCTGGGGAATATTAAAAATGGTTAGGTGGTTATGAGGTGTCATTTGATTTTAAGGAAGGAGCAGGAGTGTTTTTTGAAGGTGAGTTTTAATGAGAGAGGTCTATAAAAGTTAGTCCTTATTTCTTCCCATCTTTGGTACATGTTTATATCGAATAGATGCCCACAAATCTCAGATCTGCTGCTCAGATCTTGTTGTTCAAAGCGTAAAGCAACGTACAAATGATCTTTGTTACTCATGCAATGAAATAAAGCAATCTCTGCCTGTGCAAGAACCTATAAATATACTGGAATTAAGTCCCTCAATATGCTTCTGAAAGAAATCCAAGCAGATCTGGGAGGCATACATGTCTCTTTTAAAATCCATGCTACCTCCCAGTGTTTGATGTCTTAACCTTCAACTGTAAATACATGTGATTTCATTGTAGTTATTTGTAAAGCCTAAAATCTCTAATTTTCTGATGACCTTGAGCTTCTTGAGAAATGGACAGGAGAAGTTCTGCAAAAGAGCTAGGATTTTTTTTTTTTTTTCATGAAATGGGGTTAATTGCACCGCAGAGCAGAAAATATAACACTAAAACCCCACAATTCAAAATCATAAAACCACAGTAACCTGTGTTGTGAACTCTCAAAAGTTATCATTTGTGGCTAAGATGCCCAGGGGATGTGATATATATTCTTCACTGACATCATCATTATTATTATTTACTCACCTTCCCTGGAGTTTCCAGCTTTCACACACCTTAACAATATTGGAACTCACCTGCACTTTCACGGTGCAGTTTTTCTCAAACTCTCCGTGTGCACCGGGACTGGGGGTGGGGTGGAAAGCAGGGCACGGGGCTCAATATCTGAAATAAGGCCGGTCATGGTGGGGAAAACATGGACAAACCACTCCCCAAAAGTGGAGAGTTATAAGATAAAGCATTGCCACTCAGGAATGTTTGTGACCCTAGGCAAGTCACTTACCCATCTTTGCTCTCCATCAGGCGTCAGCAAGCTTTTTCTTCAAGGATCAGACAGTAAATAGTTGATACTTCGTGGGCCGTACTGCGTCACAAATCCTCAATTTCACGCCTACAGCACAAAAGCAGCCACTGCTGGTACATAAATGAATGGCATGGCTGTGTCCAAATAAACTTTAAATTAAAAAGCAAGCTAAGACCAGATCTGGCCAGTCCCTGCTTAGAATCCCCTTTCTGTAAAATGGATCCTAACAGACTGAGGTCTAAGACTCTTTACCACTGAACAGATTAAACTGGTTCACAAATGCAAGTGTTTCTCCCTTTGATGAGAAAAAGCGACAGGAAAAAACACACAACACAGTAAATATCTTCCAAGAGTCACTGGATGAATATATTTATCTTCCTAAATATATTAATAATAATAATAATATGCAATGATATAGTAACAATAAATATATTAAGGCTGTATCATTGCTTATTAACCCATTTGGTCAATTTTTTATGACTGTATATTTCAAGATATCATACAGGGACTTCTCTGGTGATCCAGTGGTTAAGTCTTCACTTTCCAGTGCAGAGGGCATGAGTTCAATCCCTGGTCGAGGAGCAAAGAGCCCACATGCCTCAAGGCCAGAAAAACCAAAACATAAAACAGAAGCTCTGACATAAATCACAGCAGGTTCCTCTATGACCTACCTCCCAGAGTAACGGAAATAAAGGCAAAAATAAACAAATGGGACCTAATTAAACTTAAAAGCTTTTGCACAGTGAAGGGAACTATAAGCCAGGTGAAAAGACAACCTTCAGAATGGGAGAAAATAATAGTAAATGAAGCTACTGACAAAGAATTAATCTCAAAAATATACAAGCAGCTCCTGCAGCTCAATTCCAGAAAAGTAAATGACCCAATCAAAAAATGGGCCAAAGAACTAAACAGACATTTCTCCAAAGAAGACATACAGACGGCTATCAAACACATGAAAAGATGCTCAATATCACTCATTATCAGAGAAATGCAAATCAAAACCACAATGAGGTACCATCTCATGCCGGTCAGAATGTCTGCTATCCAAAAGTCTACAAACAATAAATGCTGGAGAGGGTGTGGAGAAGAGGGAACCCTCTTACACTGTTGATGGGAATGCAAACTGGTACAGCCACTATGGGGAACAGTGGGGGGATTCCTTAAACAACTGGAAATAGAACTGCCATATGATCCAGCAATCCCACTTCTGGGCATACACACCGAGGAAACCAGATCTGAAAGAGACACGTGCACCCAGTGTTCATCGCATCACTGTTTATAATAGCCAGGACATGGAAGCAACCTAGATGTCCATTGGCAGACAAATGGATAAGAAAGCTGTGGTACATATATACAATGGAATATTACTCAGCCATTAAAAAGAATGCATTTGAATCGGTCCTAATGAGGTAGATGAAACTGGAGCCTTTTTTACAGAGCGAAGTAAGTCAGAAAGAAAAGCACCAATACAGTATATTAACACATACATATGAAATTTAGAAAGATGGTAACGATGACCCTATATGTGAGACAGCAAAAGAGACACAGATATAAAGAACAGTCTTTTGGACTCTGTGGGAAAAGGCGAGGGTGAGATGATTTGAGAGAATAGCATTGAAACATGTATATTATCATATGTGAAATAGATCTCTAGTCCAGGTTCAATGCATGAGGCAGGGTGCTCAGAGGTGGTGCACTGGGATGACCCTAAGAGATGGAATGGGGAGGGAAGGTCAGGATGGGGAACACACGTACACCCATGGCTGATCCATGTGACTGTATGTCAAAAACCACAACAATACTGTAAACTAATTAGCCTCCAATTAAAATTTTTTAAAAAGGAAGCAATATTGTAGCAAATTCAATAAAGACTTTAAAAATAGTCCACATCTAAAAATCTTAAAAAGAGAAAAAAAAAGGATTTAGCACAGCTTTGTCTCTTGAAGTTCTTTACAAATTCGCAAAACACATTATATAGTTTCTCATATGGTCACAGGAATAGAAGGCTGGTGAAGTGTATCAAAACTATTTAAGATGAGAAGCTTCCGGGTAGACAAAGAAACTTGCCCTCAGGCAGGCCTTCTCTGAATGTTTAAGTAGCCTTTCCTAATAACACACATGTAAGATAAATAAGTATACATGGTTTATTAGGGTACGACAAGGCCTGAAAAGGCTAGTGCCTCCCATACAGCCACATAAGAACCAAATCCATCAAGACCAGTAAGGCTATGCTGCAGCAACAAGAAACCAGGATTTCTCCAAGGTTTAAAAAGGCAACAAATGTTATTTTCATTCTGTGCTGAACTTCTACCTTGGCTTGGCTAGACAGCTTTTTTTCTTGTAGGTATCCAGGCTTCTATGATCAAGAAGGCAAAAGAGATGCAAGTGTGCAGAACTTCACCTGAGCTCTTAAAAGTGGTACACATTGAACTACCACTCACGTTTTCTTGGTCAAAGCAAGTCACAAAGCCAAGTCTGACCTCAATACAGTAAGGAAGTGAAACTCTTCGCTTGTATGCAACAACAGTGTCCACTGCAGAGACCAGGTCATTTTCTTGTGAAGTTCTGACTTGTCTGCTTCTGACACGTAACTTCATTGGAAACTCTCTAAACTGGAAAGATGTGGATCTGGGAAGGGCGCAGAAAGCGTCAAGGCTCATCAAGAAGACAAGAAAGGCACATGGGCTGAGGGTTCCATTCCAGGGCCCTGAGGCTCACGGGAGAGCATTGGCTCTGCCCCACATGGACGTGGCAGCTCCAGAAGGCTGCAGCCTCATAGCCCTGATGTCTCAGCGGGAACCTGCACTGTGCCCCCTTCATGAGCGAACAGAGCTGTCCGGATGGGCCTGATTCAAGAGTAAAATTCCGTAGGAGGGACAGAACATCAGAGATAAGACCCTGGATCCGCTGGCGGCCCCCATCAGATGCTCAGCCCCCGTGTCTTTCTGACCAGAATGTGGAAGCACAGCCCACTCAACCGGCCTGCGCAGTCCCTGGAACCTGGGGTCTGATGAGGCAAATAGAAGTCAAAAGTGAGATCGGCCCAGGGAGCCTGACTCCTCTGCATCTGAGGCTGGGGAAGGAGTCTTACAATTACACGAGTAGGAGAGTCCATTCTCTCCACTCTCGTTTTCTCTTTTGTCTGTTCATCAGCATCACGGCGTGAGCTGGCCTAAGGAATTTCCTCCCTTCCATCGAATCCACGCTATCAGGCTTTCACCCACCCCTGAGTGAGAATTTAATGAACTGTTAGGCAGCTGACTGGGAGCAGAGATGAGTTTTGCCACTTAAGCACTAAATGTACAGAACAAAGGCCTTGGGAAACAAAAAGGAGAGAGAGAGACCTCAAAAGCTTCCCAACAAGGGTAAGAGGCTCTGACTCCAGGTACCACTGGGGCTGGTCCTTCCCTGGCCCCTGAAAGTCACACACATGCCCTCATATTTCATCTGGCAGCCACCGGCAGCTGAGCCCAGCCCACATAACAGATTCAAATCGGACTGACACACAGACTCAGTGCAAAGACTGTGAGCATACCTTTCTTCCCAGCAATGTTGCTCTGCCGACTCTGACACCTCACCTGCCTTCCCAGACTCCATCACCACCACCAGCCACAGGGCGGGCATCCCCCAGAGCAGCGAAGCTTACACTTTAGAGTCTCTAAGGTCTGAATTCCACTTCTGTGCTACAAGCTGTGTGGCTTTCAGAAAATCACTTAACCTCTCTGTGCCTCAGGATTCACATCTATAAGAAGGAATAATAACCTCTTCACACGCCAGTCACTGGAGGGGAGGGTGCCTAACACCTACTGACCACTACAGCGTAAAGCGTCACTGTCATTTGCCTCTAAACAGTCTGCCACATTTGCAGTTCTCATGCCTTCCAGACACAAGGAAGAGGATGGAATTAATCTTCCTTGAGCAACCATTATATACCAATAAATTAGTATATCTAACCTCACATATTTATGAATTTTATTTCATTTGAGGTCCATAAGAGCCGAGACACATCTGTGCCCATCTTACAGATAAAGAAAGTGAGGCTTGGGATAAGAAACACGTCCAAAGCCAATAGAAGGGAGATTTCAAGGCAATTCTGAAATGCCTACGACGTGTTGCTTTCCACCCCTTTCCTCCTTGAACCAAACTGAGCAAGACAACTGGTGTGGGTGGAAGAGAAGGGAGCTTGTTGACTGATGGATTCTTCTATGAGGAGGAGGGGGTGTGAAGGAGGGGCAGGAGGGCACCTCAAAACAGACTGTGGGGCCGCAGTGCCATCTCGAGCCCTGGGGAAGGCGGCCGTCTCACCTCTTGATTCCACATGGATCTCTAGCTGTGTTATTTCACAGCAAGAAAAGGACAAGCCTATCCCTTCTGAACATCTGCCTCAAGTCCATCTCTGCCTCCACTGGGGGGCAGCCTCTCCAACTGCCGGCTGCACACTCCCGGAGACCCTCAGAGAAACTTCTGCCCCTTCTGACCTTCCTCCCCTCTGGAGGCACACTCCTGGATTTAACCAACATCCCCGAGTTTCAAAATAAAGCAACTCGACGAACTGGAACCTCTGTGAAATGTCCCCAGGGATGTGTGTGCTGTCAGGCTCGGCCGAATCTCCAGCAGTCAGAGCCTGTGAGCCAAGAGGTCTGGATTCTGGTCTGAACTGTCACAGGCTCCCTGGGGCAAGAATCCCACCCTCAAGCTTGAGAAGTCCCTTCCCCACTGTGCTCAGATGCCCTGTAAGGAGAAGAGCAGATGATCCAACGGCTCCTCCAACTCTAAACAGCAAGTTCCAAATCGAATCCCTTCCTTGATTAGTTGGTCCAAACATACCTCTTTAAGTCCTAGAAAATTCCCAAGTGGAATCCAGTATTGTCACTATCAGCGACCTCACTTTTTCCATGTCAGTTAATTGGACCAAATTTGACAGAGTAAAAATGACCAACCTTAACAGAGGAGAGAAACAGTCTGTCAGTTAATCTCAAATACCAAAATAATTGGAACTGAATCAATGCCACTGAGGTATGAAAAGATAGCAACCAAACGCCTCACTATATATAACAATATATAGCTCTTGTCCTGAGACTCCCATAAGCGGAAAACCAATAGAAGGGAGATTTTGTGCCAAACAGAGAGTGAGAAGATGTTTGTGAAAATGCTTAAAAACCACCAAGTATATACAGATGATCACCTAATGCATGGTGATAACAGGAACAGCTGAAGTGCTGGTGATACTTGTCCTCAGGCTGTGACTATCATTTTCCTTATGTTATGCAGGAAAGGTGTTAACTCAAATATTCTCTGTCGAAGGAGAAAAAGGGGAGACCTCTATGGGGCACCTACTCCACACCAGGCCCTGACAGGTGCTTACATACTTTGCCTCATGGAATCCTCACCCCTGCCCTATGGGGGAAGTGTCTCTGCTATAGATTAAACGTTTGTGTCCCCCAAAACTCCTAGGTTGAAATCCTAACTCCCAAGGTGATGGTATCAAGAGGTGGGGCACCTTTGGGAGGTGATAAGGTCATGAGGGTAGGGTCATCATGATGGGATCAGTGCCCTCATAGAAGAGATCTCACAGAGCTCACTTGATTTTTCTATCATGGGAGGTTACAGAGAAAAGATACCAGCTATGACCCAGGAATAGGGCTCCCACCAGACATTGAATCTGCTGGCACCCTGATCTTAAACTCCAGCCTTCATAAACGTGAAACATAAATTTCTGTTGTTCATAAATTATCACTCAGGCTCTAGTATTTTGTTATAGCAGCCCAAATGGATTAATATAACCTCTGTCCTTAGATTTCAGACCTAGAAACTCAACATTGTAGAGGTCACAAGGACTCTAAAGCTGCTCAACCAGGCAGAGGCAGACTTGAAGTTTAAGCCTCCAACTCCAAATATAAGTCTATCAGACCCTGTCTCCAGCCATGATGTCATGAAGAAAAGCAAATGCAGCAGAACAGTTTACATGTGTACGGTAGACTGATGGTTTTTGTCACCTAATATCCATTCACCACTCTTCCAGCTGAGCAGAAACCATACCCAGTGGGCATATTCAGCCCTGCTGTTTTCACTTCCCAGATTTGAGGGGTAGAAAATGATGATCCCACCTGGCCATCAGCACCCTGACCTCCACCACCCACAGGGCCAGCTCCAAGAACAGCTGAGTCCACCTGCTCAGATGAAACATGTCTGCTCTGCATGGCATTGGCTTCTAAGGCACACAGCTGTCCCCACATGGCAGCAAGGCTGGCCCCCAGCAGCTGCAAGCATGGATCCTGCCAGCCTAGCAATCCCATCAGATACTTCATTTTTCCCCTCAATCCCCACTTAAAAGTCCTAGGCTGATTTCAATTTATCTGCTTTGGACAGACATTCTCTTTAGAACCAATAAGGTTGCCAGACAAAACACAGGACTTTTGATCCTTTAAAGTGCAACTTCAGGTAAGTCATTTTTTAGCATGGCAATATTCAAGACATATTAAAAAATAATAACTTTTTTATCTGAAGTTCAACTTTACTTGGGCACCCTATTTTGTTTTCGTTTGTCGCTGCTTTGTTAATTCTGGCAACCCTAGGAACCAGTCATCGTGGCCAAGCAGGGTGGAACAATGAAGGCTGTGGCCAGAGCTGGGTTGCATGTCCACCCCACAGCACGTAAGGAGTGAGCAGTCAACCTCGTCCAAGCTACAGGAACAGAGATGGGGAGAAGGATGGTTTCCCAAAAGAAAACCAGGTGCCCCTCCCAGGAGAGAGGAAAAGGCTGCTTAACAGCCAGAAACAACAGATGAGCACAAGAACCAGAGAGACTGCCTCTAAGGAAGAGGAACATATGTTTTCAGTGGGGGCGAGGGGCCTGTGGGCCCACTAAGTGGGAGAATAAGAAGCCTGCACCAGCTCCTCCTCACCCTTCCAAGCCTGTGTTTTTACCCACACATATTTGCCAGATTGCTCTAAAGAAGCAACAGCTGTGGAAACTGACAGTTTACAGTTGTGATAAATCGCATTAGTAAAGTATTTCAAATAAGTCATATCTAACTAAAAAACAAGAAGTCATCTCTGAACAAATAAATTCCTCCTTCAGTGTACGGAGCCTTCAAGTGGCAGGTTTCGGCACTTACCCACCGGCTGTTCTGCTTTCCTTCCTTTCGTGGGGGCAGGGGGACAGTGCATTCTTCCAGCTGGGGAAGACACTCACTCCGGACCCATGCAAAAACCAAAATCTGAAACGAGGCATGTATTTCATTCCTTGGGGGGATTTCTTAATGACTTAGAGCCCAACTTGGTTTCAGATCTGCCTGTCATCCCTCTTGTGTGGCAGGAGAGAGGGCATGCAAGAGCCTCCTGTGCGGTCCGCCTGTCCAGCCCCATCTGCCAGGTGGCCAGGCCCCACAGGGATCTGCTCTCTTTCTCAAGCCAATTCATCTACATCTGTAACATTTTTAAAGAAACTCATGGATAGGTCTTCTCCAACACATTCTTTTTACTTCAGTTTAGAAAGTCATTCTCCTGCACAAAATGAATGGCCTGAAGACATCACTGAGCCTCTTTTTCTCCCAGGGTCAGGGCCAGCACAGCCTCCCCAGACCACAGGGGCCCAGGGCCCCACAATGGGCTTCAAGCCTTTGCCTCCCCTCCAAGCCCCGCCCACCCCTATTCACCCCCTCCCCTCCTCCTGCAGAAATCACATCTCTTTCTCCAAAACAGTCTATCTACTTCAGCCTGATTTCCAGCAGATCCTTTACCCTGCCAGTTAAATTCAGGACTAATTAGGTGATTGCTTTCATTTATGGTGGCAGTCGGGGTGCAGGTGGGGAGGGGGATGAAATGGTTTTGCCCCTATTCTTGTTGGAAAAATAAATTACATCCATTGTCACTTTAGATCTTATTTTTCCCCCCAATCAAGCAAATTAGCAGCTTGTTTCATTTTCCCAGCATTCACTCCTGAACAGACGGCAGAGCCCTGGAATGTGGCTTAGAGTTGTGTGGTCACTGCAATTGTTTGGGGTTGTTTGTGCCAACAATGAGAAGAGCCGGCTGTCTCCCTGAAAGAGGAGTGGCACTTGGCTTGTTTAGGCCAAGGAGTTGCCATGAACTAAGCCAGCCTGACTTCTGAGGAAGATGTACACCGCCATCTAGTGGAGGTGGGGGCTCACTGCAATGCACTCTTTGCTGGCTTTTCCTTCTGTCCGGGAAGGACCAGCAATGTTTTTTGTAGGTTCCTGAAACTGTGGTGTTGGAGAAGACTCTTGAGAGTCCCTTGGACTGCAAGGAGATCCAACCAGTCAATCCTAAAGGAGACAAATCCTGAATATTCATTGGAAGGGCTGATGCTGAAGCTGAAGCTCCAATACTTTGGCCACCTGATGCAAAGAACAGACTCACTGGAAAAGACCCTGATGCTGGAAAAGATTTAAGGCAGGAGAAGAAGGGGACGACAGATGAGATGGTTGGATGACATCATGGACTGGATGGACATGAGTTTGAGTAGACTCTGGGAGCTGGTGATAGGGAGGCCTGGCGTGCTACAGTCCATGGGGTCACAAAGAGTAGGACACGACTGAGCAACTAAACTGAACTGAAAAAGGAATGATGCTTCTGAACTGTGATGTTGGAGAAGACGCTTGAGAGTCCCTTGGATTGCAAGGAGATCAAACCAGTCAATCCTAAAGGAAATCAATCCTGAATATTCATTGGAAGGACTGATGCTGAAGCTCCAATACTTTGGCCACCTGATGTGAAGAGCCGTCATTAAAAAAGACCCTGATGCTGGGAAAGATCGAAGGCAGGAGGACAAGGGGACAACAGAGGATGAGATGGTCGGATGGCATCACTGACTCAATGGACATGAGTTTGAGCAGGCTCCAGGAGATGGTGATGGACAGGGGAGCCTGGCGTGCTGCAGTCCATGGGGTCACAAAGAGTCAGAAACAATTGAGCGACTGAACAAAAACAAAGAGGTCTCTCTATATCACCAGGAGTGAAATATTTGCCTCAATGACTTAATGAAAGTGCAACCCCGTGCTTGCACAACATCTCTGTTGTGAGTAGCTGTTTTTCATCCCCGTGTTCAGGTCCAAGACAGGTTTGTCATTGTCTGAGCATTAGGTAGCTCTGAAGCTGGGGATCTCTCCCTTGTCCTAAGCAGTGTAGGGGGAGAGCATGGGCACTTGCAGACAACAGACTCCTTCTCTGCAGCCTCGCTATCAATCCATCTCACCCACAGCAAGTCCAATTCCAAAATGCAGCGGGCAGAGGTATTTGAAAGGTTGCTTGTTCATGCACGGGGATTGCCACTTCCCAATGGGAGCCAGAAACATATCCAGATCCTAAGACTCTTGCCAGTCTTGGTGTTGAGGAGCAGGTCCCACTCTCGGTACTCTGACAACACACAAGTCGGCATCCTTTCCTTTTCCACTAAGTCTACCTATATGAAGAGCATATTGATCTCCCCTATTTTAACACAGGAGCCACAATTTTCTTGGATTTTGTGTACAGAGAGAGGGGAGACTAGGGATAAGAGAAAATAAATCCCACTATGAAAGGGTTTGGGGCCATGGTTGGCAACCTGGGGCAATTTTGCACCCGGGAGACATTTGAAAGTGCCTTGGGACATTTGGGATTGTCACAATTTAGGGGCTGCTAAAAATTCTTCCATGCACAGGACAGCCGCACCATAACAAAGAATTATCCAACCCCAAACGGCAGGAGTGCTGAGGCTGAGAAAGCCTGGTTCAGGCTCATAAAGACTGCCCTCCGGCAATGGAGTTAACACCGATTGTCCTCCAGTGAGCCACACAGCAGAGGCTGTGGGTAATTCATCCTCTCCCAAGTCAGTCTTTACCATCGTTTTTCTTCTTTTAGACTCTTCCATTTTAAATATAATTTAGCTGTCTCTTCCCCCGCGCCCCCCACCCCCTGCTCTGCTGGGAAGAGAAAGGATAGGGAAGGGGGGAGGGAAGGCGACAGAAAAGGAGGATTAGAGGCATGACCTGTTTCTCCTGGAGAAGCCGGGCACATTCCTCTCTCAGATGTGCTTTGTGAGCGAGCAGGGTACAATTAAAAGCACAATAATTTACTTGTTATTCAAGTCAGGCATTAGTCCGGGTAATGGCGTGCTTGGTGGAGAGATGGATTTCCTTGTTAGGAGCTAAGCGCAGGATTAGCTGAATTCTCCATGGAGAAATCTTGATTTGTTCAAGGTCTTTCATGTTTTCTACAGAGAAGGGATTATGTCTTCTTAAAGAGGGGCCTTGCTTAAAAAGCTACAAAGTATAAGAAAAGGATTTAGGGCAGAGGGGCCTGTGGTTAAGTAGCTGAGGGGTACAGGGGATTTTAGAGCAAAGGATTATTTAAAGCCATAAAGTTCAAAAAATAATTGGTTTAGCACTACTGGGTCAGTGCTGGCAAGTACACTGTAAAGGCAATTAAGCATGAGCTAATATTCATTTTACTTTGGCTAATTATTGCATGGATCCAGGAAAGAGAGGGGAAAGACAACATGCCCCCTCCCTGGCAATCAGGATGTTGTTTTTGGTTTCTTTGCCTTATAGGCATGCTTATTAGTTGGGGTGCCCAGAATCCAACCATCACAAGGGCCTTATTAGTTAAAACACAGGAAAATTGTTCTCTCAGGGCAGAACAGTGCATGCTTTGCTATCCCAGCAACCAAGCAGAAGCCACTATTAGTTTTAACTCCATCGATATTATTGGCCAGAGAGGACATGAAATACACAATCCTGACTTCACTGATGTACCAGCTAAGCCTGGGTCAGGGGCTCTCAACTGAGGAATCTTCAGCCATCTACCCCCCACCCCCACCCCTGAGGGACAACTGAAAATTTCAGGAGACATTTCTGCTTATCACAAGTGGGGAAGTGTTACTGGTATCTACTGGGTAGAGCCCAGGAATACTGTAGGAATATCTCCCAATGCCAAGGACAACCCCACAACAAAGATACAAAATGTCACCAGTGGCAAGGTAAGAGGTCCTGGCCTAGACAGAGGCGATTTCCTCTCTTTGAGCAGATGAATGTCTTCAGAATCTCTGCTTTCTCAAATACCTAGTTGACAAGTAATCACATGACCATATTTAACACTAACTAACACACATTTCTTCCTCCTTTTCTACACTGGGCATTCATTCTCCTAATTCAGGAAATCAAGTGATGCCAAGAAAAACTTGCCCTGGAAGAATGGCCCTTGGGGGCCAACCAGGACCCAAGTCTATGCCTGCCTTCTCCTTCCAGGATTCACAAACACACACACACACCTCCAACACACACCCAAGAGAGAAGAAAGCAAACTTCTCCGCAATCCTCTGGTTTGGAGTTTTAAGGACTTTTCTTCCCTTTTCTGAGATTACCGATTCCTCCCTGCATGAAACATGTACAGCGAAGTCATTTGTCCTGCAGCTTTAGAGGAGTTAAGAGTCCAAAGCTATGAAATATCCATTTCTCCCCGGTGAATGATGACTCACTCTGGGGGAGGTTCATGCTCAGGACAGGACTGTCCACGGAGCTGGTTCAAGCTAAGGGGCTGTGAATCAGGGCTGCTCTGAGGACCTCAACACTCGGGGAGAGACTCGGGGATGCACTGGCACAGTGGTAAAGAAACTGCTTGCCAACGAAGGAGGTGCAAGAAACACAGGTTCAATCCCTGGGTCAGGAAGATCCCCTGGAGTAAGAAATGGCAACCCACTCCAGTATTCTTGCCTGGAAAATCACATGGACAGAGAGCCTGTAGGGCTATAGTCCACAGGGTCTCAAAGAGTCAGACATAACTGAGCTAGCACAACCTCCTCTTACAGGAGGTGAGGAGGGCAGAGTGCTGCAGAAGGCAGGTGAGGGGGCCCCACTCAGACTAAACCCTATCCCTCACCCTGCAGGAGACAGAAAACCTCTCCCCTCGGGTCCCACCAGCCCTGCTCTCCCGGCATCTCTGCACCCTCCCCCAACTGGCTTTTCTGCTTTGTCCCTGCTCATCCAATCCACTCTCCATACGGCAGACAACGGTGATCCTGGTAAGTCCCAAGTCAGAGCGGGTGTCACTGCTAAGCTCAAAATCCTTCAGAGGCTTCCATCTGGTTCGCAATCAAAGAAAAGTATTCTCCCTCCCCTTCCACACCTTTCCCTCTCTGCTTCACACACACACCCAGTTCCTCCCCTCCCCTCATGTCCTCCCAGGACATACTTGTCCCAGCTGTCCCTGGCTGTTCCGAGCAGCTCCCGCCCCACAGCCTTCCACCCTTGCTATTCACTCTGCCCAGAATCTTCTTTCTCTCCGAATCTATAGGGAATACCATGTTATTCAATTCCACAAAACCCATGTTCATGGACCCACTTGCCTCTGTTGCTTTTTTTTTTTTCATTTATTTTTATTAGTTGGAGGCTAATTACTTTACAATATTGTAGTGGTTTTTGTCATACATTGACATGAATCAGCCATGGATTTACATGTGTTCCCCATCCCAATCCCCCCTCCCACCTCCCTCTCCACCCGATTCCTCTAGGTCTTCCCAGTGCACCAGGCCCGAGCACTTGTCTCATGCATCCAGTCTGGGCTGGTGATCTGTTTCACCCTGGATAATATACATGTTTCGATGCTGTTCTCTCGGAACATCCCACCCTTGCCTTCTCCCACAGAGTCCAAAATTCTGTTCTGTACATCTGTGTCTCTTTTTCTGTTTTGCATATAGGGTTATCATTTTTTAAGATACAGGAATGCTGAATGAGGAAAGTTCTCTGTTATTAACTAAAAAAGAAAAAACTCTTTAAGCCATCAGGTTGTTATTTACAAGATGAAAATGGACAAGCATAGCACATTTCTAGCATTAGCGATAAAATTTTCAGTGCTATCTTACATGAAAATAACATGAAGGAATACAGTTTTGTTTGAAATGAGGGACTCCCCAAACCTGCCTGATTCCTTATTATACTTTGACTTCTTGACCTACAAAGAGGCCTCCAAGACCCATCTTGGACCATCCAGGGGAGCCTAGCATTGAGCTAGATGACCACGGGCTCCCTTCTAGTCCAGTCAGATGTCACATGACTTTTTTCCTAGACTCTCACTGCTTTCAGAGTTTTTGAGAGTAGAGCCTATCACACATCTCCATTTCACCTTAGGAGAAGGGTGTAGGTGAAAGTCACTGATACTCGCTTTATGTACTACTAACAGACTGAGTGGCGGTATAATTTAAAAGAAAAATTAGGTTCCCTAGAAGTCAGGAACCCCAGCATCAGGCCCTTCAATGCTCACATGACCTGAAAAATGAAAGGTCTCCAGACCTCTCAATTCTCATCTTCAAATTAGAAGACACACTGGACTACATCAATCGCTGTTTCCTCAAGTATGAAATATGGTGTGCGCACCACTGTGGAAATTAAGCAATAGGTAAAACAAAGTTAAATGCTTTTGTATTATGTATTGTATTATGTACATATCTACCAAGCATGGTAATATTTAAATAGCCTCGCAACTCTACATTATCTTAGCTATCATTGCTACATGAAGCCTAAAGTAGGTCACACACACACAAGCAAGACCCAATGCCAGTACATGAAGTCAAAGTATCACACCTTCCGGAATTGTCCCTTCCACAGAACTATCTAGAATTATTTACACCAATAAAATGGATACCTAGTGTGGATCCTCATATACCAAATTCCATGAGCTTTGCTAAAAAGACCTTAGCAGTACATCAAAGCATCATTTTTGATGAAATGTGAATAGGTTAAAATAATATTAATGTGTTAAGTGACTGACTGCAGTTTGAAAAATCCTACACTTGATTTCTCGGTTTCTTCCACTTCTAGCTGTCTTTGACATATCACATGCTTATACAAAGGCCAGCACGCGCTCTGCATGTCAGTCTTAACATGTAATGTGTAGCATATATGTGCCCCATTAAGGACAAACTTTCTAGTTCCAGATGGGGAATCTGGAGCAGGCTCTTTTTTCTCTAAATGAATGGGCCTTTACTCCAAGAACACAGACTTACCTTTATGGCTCTAAACACACACATACACAAAAGTCAAGTCACTTTCTGCCCCTCTGCTCTCAGTTCAGGCCCTGAAGGTGTTGCTTACAACCCAACACTTGGCCTGCGAGGAAGAGTCTCATCCACCTGACATCCCAGGCGCCAGAACTTTCAGTCACCTCCTTCTCCTGTTCTATGTCTGTGACAGAAAAGAACCACCAGAGCGATGCAGGAACTGGCTGGAAAGTTGAGAACAGGCCTCAAAGATGTAAGGCTGAAGATGACCCTAAAGAACAGATGGGATGTGGACAGTTAGCGTGGAAGCTGGGGAAAATTACAACTGGGCACGGAAGGAGCGGGGACTACGCATAGTGGACGGACCTGGAACACAGGGTTTGGACTGGGAAGTAGAGAAAGAGCCTGCCAGAGGGCAGGTGTGAGGGGTGGGGCAGAGAGATCTCCACAGCTGGCTAAAGCATCTAAGCGCCCCCCTGTGGCACTCACTCCAAAACATTTTCCAAAGCAAAAGGATTTCACTGTGAGGAAAGATATAAGTGCTGCTTTAAGAGTTTAACTGAACCAGAGTGACCTGGGGACCGAGATTCTTGTCTACTCTTACACACACTATCCTCCTGGGGGGAAAACTGCAACAGAAAATGGCACATTAGTCTGCGTGGGCTGCCATAATAGAATATGACAGGCTGGATGCTTAAACAATAGAAATTTACTTTACAGCAACTCTGGAATTCTGCAGTCTAAACTCGAGGTACCAGTAGAGTTGGTTTCTCCTGAGGCCTCTCTTCCTGGCTTGCAGACAGCTGCCTTCTCACTGGGTCCTTACATGGTTTTCCTCTTCTTATAAGGACACCAGTCCTATCTGCTTAAGGCCTCACCATTATGACTTTATTTAACCTTAATTACCTCCTTAAAGATCTGTTTCCTAATATAGACACTTTGGAAGTGAGGGCTTTAACATATGAATGGGGGGTTGGGCGGAGGGAGGCTCCAAGATGATACCATTAATTTCAAACAATTCAGTTCACAGTAAATGGTATGAACTTGGACCAAAATAGTCACAATGGAAATTCAATAGGAAAAGAGAGATATTGGAAGGACAAATAGAAGATATTTGTGAAGTGTAAAAAGGGACTCAAAGACAACCCAAGAACATGGCCGATAGGAGATGCCCCCCAGTACAGAGTCCCCTCGCAGGGTTTATATGCCATTGTCCTCTCCATCACTCTCCCCTGCAGGGTGACTCATGCACTTTGCAATGCAAAAGCACCCTGTCTTTATCAAATGAGAATTGTTAGGTTCAAGTATAAGGAGTTTTTAGGGTGGTGCAACAGACTATAACTAAGGAAAATAGGCTGATAGTAAATGAAGGGGATGTGGACTTCAGGGAAAAAAGACCATAATATTGAGCTCTGTGAGACAGGATAATATTCAGCTTCCCAAAGGAAGTAAGAGCTGACACATTCATTCAGCGACCCCAAAGCCAGTTTCAAAATCACACCTATGTGAGTTCGGCAAACCACTCTCAGAAGACAGGAAATGTTTTCCTTTTTTTTTTCACTTAACTCCCAAGGTGCCTAAGTCCAGTGTCACTGGCCAGACCATCACAACATCCCATCTGATCAGTAGTTGTGCAAGCTCTTAATCATTTTCATTAAAAGCTGTTCAGTCAAAAATCTGAGCATTGTTCACAAACTGGCTTAGATTACATTCCCCAGGAGCAGATTCGAAGATGAGGATTTGTGCATATACACAGTTCATTATATACATGCTCCCACAGAGACTGGTAAGGAGAGCGGGGGAGCAGGGTGGAGATGGGAGGAAGCCACACAAAGATGCAGGTACAGCAGGTCCCACAGAGGGCAGCTTCGCCTGGGTCCCTTGGGCCAGTCTCAGCACTTCGAAGGCAAGTCGCCCCTCAGAGGTGAGGCCAAGGGACTGGGCTCTCCTACTCCCCCATCATCGGTTAAGGGCTGCACCAGAGTGATTTCCAGGCACCACAGGCAGGCTCCAAGCACTTCAGTCTCTCTGAGTGTTTGGACAAATTACAGTAGCCCAAGAGCAGTTTTCCTAAAAGAGTCCCAGGTAACTACAGTGGCAATGAAAGTGCATCAAAGCCAGGGGGAACATAACAACTGTGAAAAAGAATTCAAGGGGATCTGACCAAGCACACACACCCTAATTTCACAATTCTACTAAAATATAGGAGAAGGGAAAAGCCATGGATGTGCACAAAGATTTAACCGAGTATGTCTGTCACCATGCTATTTAAAATGGGTGTGTCCCTTATCTTCGACCAAGGAGGCAAGAATATACAATGGAAAAAAGACAACCTCTTTAACAAGTGGTGCTGGGAAAACTGGTCAACCACTTGTAAAAGAATGAATCTAGAACCAATTTCTAACACCATACACAAAAATAAACTCAAAACGGATTAAAGATCTAAATGTAAGACCAGAAACTATAACACTCCTAGAGGAGAACATAGGCAAAACACTCTCCGACATAAATCACAGCAGGATCCTCTATGACCCACCTCCCAGAATATTGGAAATAAAAGCAAAAATAAACAAATGGGACCTAATGCAACTTAAAAGCTTTTGCACAACAAAGGAAACTATAAGCAAGGTGAAAAGACAGCCCTCAGATTGGGAGAAAATAATAGCAAACGAAGCAACAGACAAAGGATTAATCTCAAAAATATACAAGTAACTCCTGCAGCTCAATTCCAGAAAAGTAAATGACCCAATCAAAAAATGGGCCAAAGAA